>NC_134484.1:485678890-485921281 GCF_040206685.1 Ascaphus truei
ATGCGCTGATAGTTATCAGTAAGTGAGTTGGAGTCAGGGAGCTGTGAGGGAAGGAAGGGTGCGGGGAGCGAGTGCAGCTCCTGCACCCATATAGGTACCCACACCCCAGGTAGGCCCCAACTCCCCACTAGATTAGTGGGTAAGTGCTGAGGGAGGCCCAAGATAGGGACGCTGCCCTTAGTGTAGTGCTGCCTTGTCAGAGTCACGGCGGTCAGTGCTGTGAGGTCTGACAGGCAGGCACCTTGTTGTGTAGCACGTTAGCTGCACACATCCAGTGGGTCACAGCTTGTTGCTGCAGGCGCTGGGATTAGTTTAGTAACAGTCCGGGCTGGGAAGAGTTAGGGTAGTGGGGCAGGCTATTAACCCCTGTAGGCCCCTAGGAGCTTCCCCTAAAGCCATTACAGGTTGCTGTGCTGTAGGGACTGCCTGTAGTATAGCGCGTGTCACTTAGTGCTGTAGGGACAGGTTCTATGTTAGGGATCCTGTCACGGTAGGGTAGATTAGACAGGGACACAGCGGACGCTGCGGTTCCTGCTACGAGGTTCGGATCCAAGTTGGGGTCCGCAGAGACTGTTTCCAGGTTCGGATCGCCCCTGGCGGTCCGCGTACAAAGGAGTCCGGTGTAGGATCAGACGGAACCATCACACGACGGATCCTTTGTGAAGCCAGTTGGAGATCCGAGCACGGGAGTGCTCGGCAGGTACTATCTAACACACAAGTGCACCAACGGCCCTTAGTATAAATAGTGACTGCGCAGTCACCCATTGCCTCTCTCTGCAAGAGTGCGGGACATTGGGTGGGGTTCTTTGGACACTGGGTGGGATCACCTGGTGTTGGGGAAGCGTCCTGCTGGACGTCGCAGTAAGTGTCTCCTCGAGAGAGGGACACCTGTTCTGATATGTTATGGTACGGATGTGATGATGTGTTATATGCTGTTCCCAGTAAATGGTATTAGTTAATATATAAATCACTGTGTATGGTATTATTGATTGTCCTGCGAGGAACCACTCCCCCTCTGGTGGGAGCCATCGCAGGTGGAGGCGCTGCATCGTTGTAAGTGAGTACCCCTAGTATAATTGCCCCAGGTTCCCCGTGGCGGAAGCTCAGCCCTCCTGCGAGCCAACAGGTAATGCACCACACCTATGGTAACCTTGTATGTTCCCTTGCACCCCACACTATATCTGCGATTGGGGGGGGGGAATACCCGTTACACATACATATATATATATATATATATATATATATATATATATATATATATATATATATATATATATATATATATATATATATGACACACACACACACACACAGTGGTCGACAAATCACCAAAAAATCTACTCGCCGCACTAGTACCAAACGTGTGCTGCTTGGGATTGGGCGTAATAAAGAGGGATAGGCTATGTGTAAGAATAGAGGATAATGTACCTGTATGTGTATCTGTTCTTCACCTATCTGCTCACCACGATTGTTACAAGATGCGCCCTCCCAAATGCATTGATTATTGTATGCTATGTATCTCTTTAAAAAACAATAAAAAATTTGAAACAAATAATGAATACAGTAATAAATACGTTATATATGTATCAATGATTTCACTGAGAGCTGCTACAAATACATTTCAGGCCTTCAGGACCACCACCACAGTCATTAGGGGCCACTGGATGTCCATGTGCCAAAATGTGCCACAATTTTAAATCCCTGGGTGAAGAGAATATTTTGTTAATTAAGTATTGGTGAAATAAATCCTTCAGTGTTTTGGATTTGTAATTTGCTTTCAGTAATTTGATTTACAGATTGAAAACATTTGTTTTGTCTTTTTTGTTTACTTCTGTTAGAGATCGGCCTGAATGAGGAACAGAACTTGAGCTCTGATACATCCAGAAGCTGGCTGACTCCTCGCAGCCCAGAAGTGCCAAAAAACAATGATTCCTGCCACATTTTAGACACATACAAGGAACCAGTGCCACATGGTGGTGAATTTACAGACCTTGTACAGAACACAGCAGCGACGGACTCTAAATATGGGTCCAGCAAATGGTATGCGAGAGATTTAAGAAGACGCAGCGGTGCTCAGCCTTTTCTCTGTTGTCAGTTTGGCAAAAGCTTCTCACTGGACAGGAACCTGCTCACACACCTTTGTGTCCCCGCTAGGGAGCAAACCTTTACATTTACAGATGGTGGGAGCGGTTTCTCACTGAAAGGGAAACTTCCACGCCAGATGATTCAGACAGCAGTGACTCCTTTTACTTGTACAGTGTGTGGGAAACAGTTAAGTACCAAGAGGACCCTCCTCAGACACCAGATGACTCATACAGGGGAGAAACCATTCACATGTACAGAGTGTAGTAAAAGCTTTTCTCGGAAGACAGATCTCCTCAACCATGAGCAGATTCATACAGGGGAGAAACCCTTCACATGTTCAGAGTGTGGGATGCAATCCGTATTAAGAAAGACCTCCCCAGACACCAGATGACTCATACAGGGGAGAAAACATTCACATGTACAATTTAAAGCCAATGCTTGCTGCTTTAAAAACAGCTTTTAAACATAGCTTGGGATGAGGTGCAAAGCCAATAAACCCACTCACAGACAGACTGTCTTATTGTGTTTACAATACTTATATTATATGTGTGGATACGTTCCACAGATATAACACAGAGAATAGTGCTTTTGATTCAGTATCAGAATATAACTATTCCGCTGGAAATTATCTGGGTCGGGAAGCAGTGATCCCATCATAATAGGACGGGCTTATAAGGGTGTGAGCAGGTCAGAAGTCTGTGTCCTACCTTCAGATGGGCAGAGCCTATTCCCTCATGTCATGTGCTGACATTGAGAGATCAGGGGAAAATAAATAATCAGTGAGTAAAATGTCAGTGTTTCCCCAGGCATTCCTTTATATAAGAATGTCCTGCCAGGTACAAATGAGCTGAATGTGAGAAACTGGAGGTGATCGAGGAACAAATTAATGAGGGTGTGAGGGATCAAACCCCCCTATTTATTATGGTGGGGTAAGGTGAGGGGGAGTTACTGCACTGGTTCCTCTGCATTACCCACTTCTCACCGTATGAATTAGGAAAGTGAGACTGTGTCAGTATGGAGCAGAACTGCTGGACCTGAGAGAGTATCGGGAGCATTTATCAAAGTCTCACTCATGTACTGTATCTGCTTTTTATTCATACTATGGAACATTACAGTATGTTACTATGTTACACTATGAGGACTTTACTGGTCTTTTGGCTGTTAATCTCCGACTCTTTATACTTTTCTAGATGGTTATGTTGCGACACAATCCTGAGCCATTAAAGTTTTGCACCTCCAGAGCAACACTGCCCACTGCCAGCATGGATCCACACCTGTTTAGTGAGTAGAGGAGATATTTTGGTGTCTTTGAAATCTGCAATGTGGGAATATCTGATTATTTGGCAGTTATGCGAGTCAAACACCCAAACTAATCTTGTTTTCTTATAAAACCATCGGCAGGTAAGAAGATAATATATCTTCACCTCTGTCATGTTCTGCCAGAAGGGCTAGTAATACATTTCTTTACAAGAGGTATTATATTATACCAATATCAGAGGAGGTGAAATCACAAGAAGCGCCCCCACTCCCAGCTTTACATGATGGGTTTCCCTTATCTTATTGCCAGGTTTCCCAGTGGTTGTACCGGAGAGTTTAGAGATTAAGTCAGAGAAAGAAGAGACAGACACAGGGGAACATCTGACCCCAATAAAGGAAGAAATAGATGAATTTCCTGTTTGTGGTAAGTACCCTTACATCCTCACTTGTCTTTATTCAGTATGTTTAAAAATGGACTGAAATGTCTGCAATATTTTGGGAAATAATATTAAAGCGTGCATAGAATAATAAAGATACCTGTTCTAATGAAAAAAATAATTTGTCTAAGGCAGGGGGGCGCAAGCTTTTTTCCCTGCGCCTCCCAGCCGGATGACCTCCTCTCTGCGCGCCCCCCTCCCTCCTCCTCCTTTGTATACTGATATCCAGTGTTCTACAATCCTATACATTTACACGCCCGGGGCGAGTGGATTTAACCCCCGGGCGAGTAAATATTGGCCCAAGCAGCACACGTGTCTGTTTTTTTAAAATTTTCCCTGCTCGCGCCAAAAAAAACAAAAAATCCCTCTTCCTGATTGGGCAGACACGTGTTGGCGCTGTCATGCTCTGTGAGCAGTCAAGCCCGCCCTTCCTTCTCTGCACAGAGGTAAGTACTGATGTCCTCTCATGCATCTCCCACCCCCCCCCCCCCCCCCCTGTGTGTGGGTGTGTGTGTGTGTGTGTGTGTGTGTCTGTCTGTGTGGCTGCTGCCACCTGCCCCAAAGTTCGGGGAGCGCGAGCAATGTGTGCAGCGAGTTCCCGGCGGGAGGGCAGTGTGCTACCACCCTGGGCATTGCCACAGAACGGGGAGGCAAAGAGAAGTGGAATGCAATTGCAAACATAAAGTAAGTGTTTTAACCACACACACAAACAAAAAGGGACGTTTTATTCAACCCATTTAATGCCAGAGGGGTTCTACCACTGGCAAAGGCTTTTGCAACATGTGGTGGTTTTGTGGGAGCTTAATGCAAAGTTGGGGTGTTGATGGGATCTCTAATCAGAGCATAGTATTTGTACATAACCCAAAACATGTTGGATCTTGATGCATAATTAAAATGGCATGAAAGTTTGTTTTTTCTTCTCTATCCTACCACAGGCTTTTACAACATAGCGGTGCAGGGAACTTTTAATGTGAAGTGGGATGTGTGGCTGGTGTTTGTTATTTGTGTATGTGCTTGAGATCTCACTGGCACGTGTGTCATGCTGCTGACCACAAAGCTATTGCAACAGATCGGTGCTCCTTTCATTACTGCTCATAGGGATATGAGGCTAGAAATGTATCCAGCAGACTCCACCCCACAGCTTGTTGCATGAAAGGGTTACTTTGCATTGTAACCCCCTTTCCAGTGAAACTTCAACATCAGGTTGTTTTTTTATTTTTTTATTTAAATTACTGTTTTTTCCATAACTAATATCTCACCTTTTTTGGGTATCCTGGTTATGTAATGTGATTAATAATACACATTTTGGCACAGATGTGGTTAAACTGAGCTGTCCTCCAATTCTGCATGTTATCAGAGGCAAATGCAACATGTGCTTGTCTCCTGTGAAACTTGTCTCTCGGCTGCTGGTGAATTCATGCAGCAGGCTTGTGTCTTTCAAAGGAAACAAAGCCAATGCATTGCCAAAGGGGCGCGGGGGTCTTCATATAGCAGCATATCGTGACCCTTGGAGTGTTCATCTGCATGTTACCAAATCCTACTGCAACTGGAACTTGAGTTGAATCAAGGCTGGGATACTGCATTTTAGTCCAATGTATTTGTTCTTATGCCTAGCAGATAAGGAAGCTTACACGATCTCTGAATGGAGATGTTTTATGCTCTAGGTGTAGGAAATATTGGAGATGGCAACAGGATGTTGCATGAAAGAAAATTATGTTTAGCTTATCTGTAATTATACATTATCAATGCTAATACGATGAAACATATGTCACCATCTAATGAGACTTTAATTTCATATTGAATCAAGCGCATAGTGTGGCTGGAGTAAGTTATTATTATTATTTTTTACATTTACCTACAGTAACAGATTTGACGATAACAAAGCCAGGTGCAGGGGAGATGAGCGAGAAAGAGACATAGCGTTTGTGTAGTTCAGGCCATATCTGGGCACTGAATGAGTTTAGCATGGATAGCAACGCTTCATTTCTACATGTTTTTCATAATGCAACAACTGCCACATTTTAAAGGAAAGCCATTTTCCAATGTGGACTACACAAAAATGGCACTTTTTAAATCCAACCGATGCAAATAGAATTGCCTTCTGTATATATGGGAACGGGAAAGGTTCCAAGAAAAATGAATGCGGAGTGTGAGGGGGAAGCTGATGATGTCACACATAGGGTGGGGGCTGGAGGTACTGGCGCGCACGGGATGGGGAGGCTGGAGGTACTGTCGCGCATGGGGGTGGGGAGGCTGGAGGTACTGGCGTGCACGGGGTGGGGAGGCTGGAGGGCAGAGTCTTGGTGTTTTTTTACATGCACTTGTACACTTCTTCCTCCATCCCCGGTTGCTGGGCTGGCCCGCCTGGGGCGGGTGTTGAGTGCAGGGGAAGGTGGCCTGCTCGGATCGGTTCTTCATACTCCACAGTGTGTGTGTGGGAGAGAGAATGTGTGTGTGGGGGGAGAGAGAAAGAGTGTGTGTGTGTGACACACCACAAGTACCCACCCAAGTCACCCAGTCACCCACCCTCTCTCTCTCTCTCTGTGTGTCAACCACCCTCTCTCTCTGTGTGTCACCCAACCTCTCTTTCTCTCTGCGTGTGACACCCACCCTCTCTCTCTCTGTGTGTTTCACCCACCCTCTCTCTCTCTCTCTCTCTCTCTCTCTCTCTCTCTCTCTCTCTCTCTCTCTCTCTCTCTCTCTCTCTCTCTCTCTCTCTCTCTCTCTCTCTCTCTCTCTGTGTGTCACCCACTCTCTCTCTCTTTCTCTCTCTCTCTCTCTCTCTCTCTCTCTCTCTCTCTCTGTGTGTGTGTGTCACCCACCCTCTCTCTCCCCTCTCTCTCTCTCTCTCTCTCTCTCTCTGTGTGTGTGTGTGTCACCCACCCTCTCTCCCCTCTCTGTCTCTCACCCATACTCTCTCTGTCTCTCACCCATACTCTCTCTGTCTCTCACCCATACTCTCTCTGTCTCTCACCCATACTCTCTCTGTCTCTCACCCATACTCTCTCTGTCTCTCACCCATACTCTCTCTGTCTCTCACCCATACTCTCTCTGTCTCTCACCCATACTCTCTCTGTCTCTCACCCATACTCTCTCTGTCTCTCACCCATACTCTCTCTGTCTCTCACCCATACTCTCTCTGTCTCTCACCCATACTCTCTCTGTCTCTCACCCATACTCTCTCTGTCTCTCACCCATACTCTCTCTGTCTCTCACCCATACTCTCTCTGTCTCACACTCTGGATATCTTATTTACCCTATATATATCTTAACTGCCCTAGATCTAGACATTTGAGATCTGCTTTTCTAGATCCGACATTTACACACACGCACGTACGTACGCACGTACGTACGCACGTACGTACGCACGCACGTACGCACGTACGTACGCACGTACGTACGTACGTACGTACGTACGTAACAAGGACTAATTGTAGTATAATGTAATACAATAAATACATTTATGTCAAAAACGAATGTTGGTCTGACTAGGAATTTATTAAATGTATTTTATTTATATATTTTATTTTAAAGCGGGGGCGGGACTAGGGTTGGGGGTGGGGTTGGGGGCGGGACTAGGTGGCGAGTAGATTTTTTGGTTGGGCGAGTAGATTTTTGGGTGATTTGTCGAACACTGCTGATATCACAAGAAGCGCCCCCACTCCCAGCTTTACATGATGGATTTCCCTTTTCTTATTGCCAGGTTTCCTAGTGGTTGTACCGGAGAGTTTAGAGATTAAGTCAGAGAAAGAAGAACCGGACACTGAGGAACATGTGACCCCAATAAAGATTGAAACTGTTCCATTTCCTGTCTCTGGTGAGTACCTTTTCACCTTTTTCTCAAACAGTAGGGGACCCAGACAAGTGCCATGAAATAAAGAAAAATAACATAGTGCAAATTTAACAATAAAGGTAATAAAATTAAGTGATCTATAGGTATTCTACTCACAAGTGGAGCAGAATAATAGGCAAGATCCCACACAGTGGTAAGTTCTTCCGGTGGTAGTAAACAGGAACCTCCGGGAGCTCAAACAGAAGAAAAGAACCAATAGTGCAGACTATAAACAAATTTATCGGCATATAAATAAAAATGGAGGCTTACATAATGTCAGCATAAATCGGGCATTAGGATAAATAGGGCGTCTCAGTCTGCAGTTGTCGTGATCTCACTGCAGCTGCTTCCTGCGTCCGCGGCCTCGATCGACGTCACTTCCCCTTTCCCGGGTTGGACGTCCACACGCACACATGCACGCTGCCTCCGGTTCCTTCTCCTCTCTCCTCTACGGATCCTCAGATGGTCCAAAAACTCTACACGTTTCGCTGCGCTTGAATGGCAGCTTCATCAGGAGTGGCCATCTAATGCGTCACTACCAGTATATATATGTACTAAGCCAGAACACAGTCTAATTGGCTAATGCTCATAAAATCTCTCACTGATATTAATTAACTGATTACAGCCTAGAAAATATTATAAATAACTACACAGACAGTATTATACACATAATCATAAAATGTATAAAATATACATCAACGTGCTTGTACTTGCTAATATAGAAATTTATCTAAAAAGAAATCTGCCAATCTAGTTGGCTGCTTAAATAATAATTTCTGGAATCGACTCATTGACCTCTAATTTATCTGCATATGTAGATGTATATTTGCAGAGATATATATGTGAGGTCAATGAAGTCATATCTGAAGGATACCAATGACATCCTGGCAATATTACACAATCAGGTATGGGAGGGAGACATACATTTGGTTACATGTGACGTAACATCCCTATATACCTGTACTAACCATCAAAAAGGATGTGATGCTATCTTTAAAGTTGTATCTAAGGATAAAGAAATGCCACCAGAACAGATCAAATTCCTGGTTATGCCATATATTTTATACTTCAACATAATTATTTCTGGTTCGAAAATGTGTTCTATCTTCAGGTCTGTGGAATCGCCATGGGTCCCAAGTTCACGCCAAGCTATGCAAACCTCTTCATGAACATCTGGGAGGAGGAGAGGATTTGGTTATCTGCAGGGCTTGGCGCAGGCTTGGTCCTATGGCGTAGAGTCATAGACGATATTTTCTTTATGTGGAAAGGGGGAAGAGGAAGATCTAAAGAAATTCATTGCATATATGAATGAGAACAACCAAGATCTTAAATTCACATGTAATTTTAGTCAAAATCAAGTGGATTTTTTAGACTTGACTGTTTACATCAAAGAGGGAATAATTAAGACCAAGACCTTCTTCAAAAAAGTTGATGGAAACAGTTATCTTTTGCCTCTAGTTGCCATTATCCTAACTGGACTAAGAATATGCCATATGGTCAACTTAGGAGGGTAAAAAGAAACTGTAGTGATCCACATGTGTTTGAAGAACAAGCATCCCTCCTACAAGGAAAATTTCTTGATAGAGACTACAATGTAGATATAATTCATAAAGCTAAAAAAAAAGTTGATGAATTAGATAGGAAGCACATTTTGGAGCCAAAAAAGGTGCAAAAAGATTCTAATAAAGATTGTAATTTTGCTTTTTTTAACCAAATGTAATAGACAAGTCAACCATATATCTGATATAGTCAAAAAACATTGGCATATTGTAAAAAGTGATAATATTTTGGGTGATATTGTTCCGGAGACTCCAAAAATTATCTTTAAAAGGGCCAACATATTAAAGAATAAACTGGCACCAAGTGCATTGCCAAAACCTAAGAAAATTACAAATATCTGGCTTCCACAAGTGAAGGGTTTTTATGGTTGTACTACATGTAAGGCCTGTAGCTTTAGAGCCCAAGATAAATTAAACTTTGCTTCCAATATAACCAAAGAAAAATATCAGATTTCTTCACATGTAACTTGCCGGAGAGATCATGTCATTTATTTAATTGACTGTCCGTGCGAGTTGCAATATGTTGGTAAAACTTCAAGGCCCATTAAGGTTAGGATCCTAGAGCATGTTTGCAATATTAGGAGAAAAGTTACAACTCATTTTCTTTCACAACATTTTATTGCACATCATCAAGGAGAACACTCGGGCCTTAAATTTGTGGTTATAGAACATGTTGTGGCACACTGGAGAGGAGGAGACAGGGAGATAGAACTCACCAAACGTGAATCCTTTTGGATTCACAAATTAAAAACTTTGGTACCCAAAGGAATGAATGTAGATTTTGATCTGGGTGTCTTTCTTAATGTTTTTTTCCACTATTCCACATTGCATGTTCTTGACTTTAACACTGCATGTCCTTTTTTAAACATGTTTTAAACTGAGGAGCTTTTTTTGCATTTTATGTGTTTATATTAATTATGCTTATTCTCTATTCCATTGCATAAATACCATATGGCTCCACATACGAAAAACATCAATAACCACAATCGTTGTTTTGGATAAGTTTTTTATTTTATTTAGTAATCTCAATATTCTATGTAATTGGGGAACATTAGACTGTTGAATTCACTTTTTTTTTTTTTTTAAACTTGTATTTTATTATTTTTCAAAACATAAAAGTAGAGGGGGGGATACAGAAAATAAAAAGGTGGGTGGGAAAGGGTAGGGGTATACATCCGCAATGGTCTCCATGCAGGGAGCACACAATCGGTTGTAAATATACATACACTATAATATAGGAGTACAACCAGTCTAGCTACTAAATATCTTTGGTTTCGCAGTCTAGGTCAGATTCGGGTTTTGCCATGTATAAGTCGCCCAGGGATCCCAGGTTGTCAGGAAACTATTAAATCTATCGTGAATCAAACTAGTAAGTCTCTCCATAGTCATAACCAAGTTCACTTTTCGAATAACAGTTTTGATTGGTGGGGATCATTCTGCTTCCAATGTTTTGTGATCATTGCTTTTGCGGCCGAGAGAATTTGCATTATTAAGTTATCTATCCTCCTTTCAAGGCCTTCTGTAGGTTTTAGTAAAAGCACGGTTTCCATATCCCAGCTCAGATCTAAAGTCTTCTAATTCTTCCCCAGAAGAGAATAATCTTAGGGCATGACCACCAGATATGTTTAAACGTGCCCAACTGTCCGCAGTTACGCCAGGAAATTGGGGAGGTTAGTGGAAAAAATGAGTGGAGGTGTATAGTACCACCTATGGAGAATTTTCAGGTTTGTTTCTCTGACTGCTGAGCATTTGGAGGCTCTGGCTATTCTCTCATAAATTTCCTCCCAGTCCTCGTTGTCTGTATATATCTCTTTCCCATTCTGAAATATTTTTACTTGTTTGGTCGCTAAACTGGTGGATTAGGACCTGATAAAATTGAGCTATCGTCCCTTTCTGATATTCGCCTAGCTGGTACCAGCTCTCAAAAGTGGTGAGGGTCAGGTCCAATTTTCCTTTGGTTGGATAGATGAAACGTAGTGTTTGAGTTGCATGTAGTGAAATACTTGCGAATTCAAAAACACCATATTCCTCCATAATCTCTGCAAATATCTTAATCCTGTTTCCCCTCAACATCTTTCCAATAGTGGATAGCTCTTTTTCTTCCCATTTTTTAAATACGTTTGATTGGTGTGATGGGGGAACTCTTGATTGAACCTAATCGGTGTTAGGGGTGAGGGGATAGATGAAATCTGCTTTATATTTACAGTTTTTATCCCAAGTGCTTAGAGAGTGTTGTCACGGTAATTTATGACAGGTTGTAATTTACACCAAAAAATATATAACTGGGTTGAACTGGTACGAGACTTAGATATGATAAAATATCATTTATTCCTTGTTAAATATGGACACTTACTTAAAATGGAATGATGAAACAGTCACATCTGGACTGGCAGTTCATACAGCAATCTTCATAATCATCAAGACATGAAAGACAATAGTCATAGGCTGAGCCTTGTTCTTATACAATTATTTCCCATTGAACACAACCTAAACCCAGCCCCCCTCATAAATCAGCGGTGAAGTTGACAGTTTTCCTCAGAGTAAAACTCCTCCCACCCAAGGACGTTTACAAACTGCTTTTCCTATCTAAATAACTTCATAACTTCAGTTCAGTAATACTTACCGGCACGCGAGACATATTAATACATTCCGGCACGCATGACGCTCCCAACGCTCCCACTGTAAATATTACAGTGTAATATTAAAATTAAGAGAGATTAATATCTGTCTCTTCGAACCGGCTAAACATCAGGTGTTTGTATTCCTTATGTGCGAATCAGTCCCACGAATACACATATGTAACTCTTAGCATGTTCAGCCGAGGACATCTCATAATATTCTTATATTTAATAAGGTCACTCATTCTGAGATCTTGGGTAACCGCACCCCTGACCCCCATCAATACATCCTTTGAAGCAGGGACCCCTGGGTAGTGGACATTTGTCACCTGGTGTTAGATTTCACACCCAGTGCCCCAGACCTCCTAAATCAGAGGCGTTTGTAAGTGTGAGTTATAACGCTCACAACCCACTCCAGCTTCCTGCAAACCGGTAGAGTGGCTGAGCCTTTGATCAGGGGCTGCTTCCTAACCATTTGGTCGCTCTCCTGACCATTTGCATTTAGTAGGCAGGCATCTTTGAGGGTAATTTAAACAAAGGGCTAGAATCACTATTTTAACATTAACCCCTTCCCTCCTGCATCAACCCTAGTGTATGTGTGAGTGTAAACACCAGGATAACACAATACAGTTACACAGGGGAATAAGCATTTTGATATTGAAGCGAGGTAAAAACACATTACTGGACCTCAGTCCAGTTAACCCCTTGCTTCCCAGGTGAGGGTAGAGGGTGGCCAATTGGGGTGTAACCCCTTTAATCCTGGGCCAAATCCTCCCCATCGTCACAAGTGTGTTAGGACTGGATGGGTTTTATAGTGTTCTGCTCTGTGTTCCTTCTTTATCCATAAAAGGGATGCCATATCTGTCTGCCGGGCTTCCGATTTCTCAATATCTACCCACGGTTTCGTACCCAGGGTTGCAGACCAGTAGATTAATGCGCTCAATCTAGCCGCCTCGTAATATTTGGCTAGATTGAGCGCATTAATCGGTTGCCCCAGGCCACCTTTAGACAGGGGAAGCACCATGAATTTTTTCTTTATTCTCGGCCTTCTGCCGTTCCAGATGAATTTAGCTATCTCACTCTCCAGGTCCCTGATTACACAAGCTGGGACTGTTACTGGGAGTACTTGGAATAAATACAATATTCTTGGGAGAAGATTCATTTTAATTGATATAATCCTGCCTGACCAAGATATCTGATGTCCTGACCATTTTGTTAGATCTTTTTTCAGGGTTTTGATTAGTTCTGGGTAGTTTCCGTTATATATATATCCTCGTATGTTTGTGTGATATTCACCCCTAAATACTTTAGCTTGTCTGTTTTCCATTTTATAGGAAATGTCTTTTTCAGCTCATTTTCTTTATCCTTAGTTATAAATAAGCTTATAGCTTCTGATTTAGTATGGTTAATTTTGAAATTTGAGAATTTACCGAATTCGTCTAAGGTGTCGAACAGACTACTTAGGGATGTTTCTGGTTTTGTCAGGGTGAGCAAGATATCGTCAGCGAAAAGAGATACTTTGTAGACCTTATCGCCTATGGGAATGCCTTGTACCTCAGGATTTTATCTTATTCTGGAAGCTAGAACCTCTATACAGATAGCAAGCAGCAGGGGTGACAACGGGCAACCCTGCCGTGTACAGTTGGATATCTTAAAGGGTGCTGATGTATAACCTGATGTGCGGACTGTAGCTGTTGGTTTTGAGTATAGTGCTGCAATACCGTTAATAAAATTTTCGTGAAGGCCCACCTCTCTTAGCACACGGAACATAAAAGGCCAGGCCACCCTGTCGAATGCTTTTTCAGCATCGAGTCCTAGTACCAGTGTGGAGCGTTGTTTTGAGTTACTGTTGTGTATAATATTAATGATCCTGCGGATATTATCTGAGGCTTGTCGTTCTGGGGTGAACCCTACTTGGTCTGGGTGTACCAGGACATTCAAGACCTTATTCAGTCTGAGGGCCAGAATTTTTGCAAACAGTTTGATATCAGTGTTAATCAAAGAGATGGGTCTGTAGCTGGAACATAGTGTAGGGTCTTTCCCTTCTTTGGGGATTACTATAATTGAAGCTGTTAGTGATTCGGATGGTAAGACTTCGCCTCTTAAAATATTGTTGGACCATCTGATCAAATAGGTTTTCAATGTGTTCTCAAACTTTTTGTAATAGAAATTTGAGAACCCATCCGGGCCCCGAGCTTTAGAGTTTTTAAGTGATTTAATGGCGGCCGACACTTTCTCTGCTGTTACAGAGGCTCCTAGGTGGTTTGCTTCTATCTCGTCTAGCTTGGATAGTTTAGTTGTTTTTATATAGTCCTCTAACTTTGATGTCAGATCTATACTTGTATGGCCCTGTTTTGTCAGGTTATATAAGTTGTTATAGTATGTCACAAACTCTTTATTGATCTCTGCAGGGTTATATGTTAACTTGTCGTGTCCAGTCTTTTTATACTGTATTTATCCAGACTGGACAAACATATTACAGAGTTTGGCTGCCAAATACCTGTCTGCTTTGTTACCTTTTTCATAGAACATTTGGTTTGTCCAGCGCTTTGCCTTCTCAGTGTCCTCTATCAATATATTTTTAAGCTCAATTCTGTCTTTATCAATTTTTGCTCTAACTTCCTCTGTAGGGTTTCTTTGGTAACTGTCCTCGTTCTCCCTGATGCTGTCGTTTAAGCTGTTTATCTTTTTATTTTTCTCTCTTTTCCTGTGTGCAGCGCTGCTGATTATTTTACCTCTAAGAGTGGCTTTGTGAGCGGTCCATAGGATGCCCTCCCCTACTTGGCCGTTATCAATTATTGAGAAATATTCTCGTATGGCTGCCCCTATCGCTTTTTTGGGCTCGGGTATTCTGAGCAAGAGGTCGTTCATGCGCCAGCGTGTGCCGCGCGGTCTCTGGTGTAAATCCCTTAATACTAATCGCACCGGGGCATGATCCGACCATGTAATATTATCTACTAGCTGAGAGCCCCGGCGTTGCCCGGGATGTTTGTGGTGTGGGGGTGGCATTTGGGTGGGGAGTGGTCCACGCGGCCCATGTGCGGTGGTAGTGCTGCTGTGGCTGTACTGATGGTGATTGTATCGGTGTGCTGATTTTGGAGGGTTTGTTGCTGATGTGGGGGTGCGGATGTGGGTGTGCCGATGGGGGAGGTGCGAAGGTGGCAATGTGTGGGTGCTGATGGTGTTGATGGGGGCTGGGAATGGTGGGGAGCCGAGAATGCCAGTGTGCTGGGGGGGCATGGGATACCGGTGTGCTGATGTGGTGGTGCTGGGGATAGTGTGTGTATACGTGTGTGTATACGTGTGTGTATACACACGTGTGTGTGTATACACACACACACGTGTGTGTGTGTATGTATACACACGTGTGTGTATACACACACGTGTGTGTGTGTGTGTATACATGTGTGTATACATGTTTGTGTGTGTATACATTGTGTGTGTGTGTGTGTGTGTGTGTACGTGTGTACGTGTGTGTGTATGTCTAAATGTGTGTGTATACATGTGTGTGTGTATACATGTGTGTGTATACATGTGTGTGTGTGTATACGTGTGTGTGTGTGTGTATACGTGTGTGTGTGTGTGTATACGTGTGTGTGTGTGTGTATACATGTGTGTGTGTGTATACATGTGTGTGTGTGTGTATACATGTGTGTGTGTGTGTATACATGTGTGTGTGTGTGTATACATGTGTGTGTGTGTGTGTGTATACATGTGTATGTGTGTATACATGTGTGTGTGTATACATGTGTGTGTGTATACATGTGTGTGTATACATGTGTGTGTATACATGTGTGTGTATACATGTGTGTGTGTGTATACATGTATGTGTGTGTGTGTATACGTGTGTGTGTGTATACATGTGTGTGTGTATACATGTGTGTGTGTGTGTGTGAATACATGTGTGTGTGTGTGTGTATATACGTGTCTGTGTGTGTGTGTATACGTGTGTGTGTGTGTGTGTGTGTATACATGTGTGTGTGTGTATACATGTGTGTGTGTGTGTGTATACATGATGTGTATGTATACGTGTGTGTGTGTGTGTATGTCTACATATGTGTGTGTTTGACTCCATGTGTGTGTGTACGTGTACATGTGTGTGAGTATACGTGTACATGTGTACGTGTGTGCGTGTGTACGTGTACGTGCGTGTGTATACATGTGTGTGTGTATACATGTGTGTGTGTATACGTGTGTGTGTATACATGTGTGTGTGTATACATGTGTGTGTATACATGTGTATGTATACGTGTGTGTGTGTGTGTATGTCTATGTGTGTGTGTATGACTCCATGTGTGTGTGTACGTGTACATGTTTGTGAGTATACGTGTGCGTGTGTGCGTGTCTACGTGCGTGTGCGTGTCTACGTGCGTGTGCGTGTGTACGTGCGTGTCTACGTGCGTGTCTACGTGCATGTGCGTGTCTACGTGCGTGTGCGTGTCTACGTGCGTGTGCGTGTCTACGTGCGCCTGCGTGTCTACGTGCGTCTGCGTGTCTACGTGCGCCTGTGTGTATATGTGTGCCTGCGTGTCTACGTGTGTCAACATGTGCCTGTGTGTGTACGTGTGTGTGTACATGTGTGTGTAGACGTGTGTCTACGTGTGTGTGTGTATGTGTGTGTATACGTGTGTCTACGTGTGTGTGTATACGTGTGCCTACGTGTGTGTGTGTGTATACGTATGCCTACTTGTGTGTGTGTATATACGTGTGTGTGTATACATGTGTATACGTGTGTCTGTGTGTATACGTGTGTCTGCTGTGTGTATACGTGTGTCTGCTGTGTGTATACGTGTGTCTGCTGTGTGTATACGTGTGTCTGCTGTGTGTATACGTGTGTCTGCTGTGTGTATACGTGTGTCTGCTGTGTGTATACGTGTGTCTGGCGTGTGTATACGTGTGTCTGGCGTGTGTCTGCTGTGTGTATACGTGTGTGTGTGCGTGTGTGTGTGTGTGTGTGTGTGTGTCTACGTGTGTGTCTACGTGTGTGTCTGTGTACGTGTGTGTGTGTGCCTACATGTGTGTCTACATCTGTGTGTGTGTGTGTCTACATGTGTGTCTGTGTGTGTGTGTGTGTGTGTGTGTGTGTGTGTGTGTGTGTGTGTGTGTGTGTGTGTGTGTGTGTGTGTGTGTGTGTGTGTGTGTGTGTTATGTATAGAGATATATATAGTGTGTGTGTGTGTGTGTGTGTGTATATATATATATATATATTTATGTATAGAGATATATATAGTGTGTGTGTGTGTGTGTGCAGCACGGGGCATGTGGAGGGGGGAGGAGGGGGTGGAGGGCGGAGGGGGGGGAGAGGGGAGAGCAGCACAGGGCATGTGGAGGGGGGGAGAGCAGCACGGGGCATGTGGAGGGGGGGAGAGCAGCACGGGGCATGTGGAGGGGGGGAGAGCAGCACGGGGCATGTGGAGGGGGGGTGAGCAGCACGGGGCATGTGGAGGGGGGGTGAGCAGCACGGGGCATGTGGAGGGTCCCTCCTGCAAGGCTGGCGGGAGCCCCCCCCCCCCCCCCGCTGGCCTCCGCCTCGAGGTGAGGCGGCGGTGCCGAGGAGCGTTGCAGGCGGCGCCGGGTAGGCTGGGCGGGAGAGGTGAGGCGGTGCCGAGGGGGCCGGAGGGGGTGAAGGGCAGGGCCGGGGGGGGGTGAAGGGCATGGCTGGGGGGGGTGAAGGGCATGGCTGTGGGGGGGGGGTGAAGGGCATGGCTGGGGGGGGGGTGTGAAGGGCATGGCCGGGGGGGGGGGTGAAGGGCATGGCCGGGGGGGGGGGGTGAAGGGCATGGCGGGGGGGGGGGTGAAGGGCATGGCCGGGGGGGGGGGTGAAGGGCATGGCCAGGGGGGGTGAAGGGCATGGCCAGGGGGGGTGAAGGGCATGGCCGGGGGGGGGGGTGAAGGGCATGGCCGGGGGGGGGGGTGAAGGGCATGGCCAGGGGGGGGGGTGAAGGGCATGGCCAGGGGGGTTGGGGGTGAAGGGCATGGCCAGGGGGGGGGTTAAGGGCATGGCCAGGGGGGTTGGGGGTGAAGGGCATGGCCAGGGGGGTTGGGGGTGAAGGGCATGGCCAGGGGGGTTGGGGGTGAAGGGCATGGCCAGGGGGGTTGGGGGTGAAGGGCATGGCCAGGGGGGTTGGGGGTGAAGGGCATGGCCAGGGGGGTTGGGGGTGAAGGGCATGGCCAGGGGGGGGGTTAAGGGCATGGCCAGGGGGGTTGGGGGTGAAGGGCATGGCCAGGGGGGTTGGGGGTGAAGGGCATGGCCAGGGGGGTTGGGGGTGAAGGGCATGGCCAGGGGGGTTGGGGGTGAAGGGCATGGCCAGGGGGGTTGGGGGTGAAGGGCATGGCCAGGGGGGTTGGGGGTGAAGGGCATGGCCAGGGGGGTTGGGGGTGAAGGGCATGGCCAGGGGGGTTGGGGGTGAAGGGCATGGCCAGGGGGGTTGGGGGTGAAGGGCATGGCCAGGGGGGTTGGGGGTGAAGGGCATGGCCAGGGGGGTTGGGGGTGAAGGGCATGGCCAGGGGGGTTGGGGGTGAAGGGCATGGCCAGGGGGGTTGGGGGTGAAGGGCATGGCCAGGGGGGTTGGGGGTGAAGGGCATGGCCAGGGGGGTTGGGGGTGAAGGGCATGGCCGGGGGGGGTTGGGGATGAAGGGCATGGCCGGGGGGGGGGGGTGAAGGGCATGGCCAGGGGGGGGGGGGTGGTGAAGGGCATGGCCAGGGAGGTGGGTGAAGGGCCGGGCCGGGGGGGGTGAAGGGCCGGGCCGGGGGGGGTGAAGGGCCGGGGGGGCGAATGCCGGGCCAAGCGCCGGGGGGGGGGTGAAGCGCCGGGGGGGGGGGTGAAGCGCGGGGGGGGGTGAAGCGCCGGGGGGGGGTGAAGCGCCGGGGGGGGTGAAGCGCCAGGCCGGGGTGAAAGATCCCTTCCCCTGCGGTAACTTACCTCGCACCGGGCCGCGTTCCTCGGCGGTCTCCGTTCCCCCCGGCGAGGCGGAGCTGAGACGCTCAGGTCAGGAGGTGGTGTGGGCCGTGGCCCGTGCAGAGAGAGCAGGAGCAGCGCGCGCGGGGATGGTGAGCTGGGGGCGCGGCCTCTAGGCCTGAAGCTGCGAGCGTGCTCTGGGGGGGGGGGAGCGGTCTGTGGGAGGGTGAGCACCGGGGGAGAGGGTGAGCACCGGGGGAGAGGGTGAGCACCGGGGGAGAGGGTGAGCACCGGGGGAGAGGGTGAGCACCGGGGGAGAGGGTGAGCACCGGGGGAGAGGGTGAGCACCGGGGGAGAGGGTGAGCACCGGGGGAGAGGGTGAGCACCGGGGGAGAGGGTGAGCACCGGGGGAGAGGGTGAGCACCGGGAGAGAGGGTGAGCACCGGGGGAGAGGGAGCACCGGGAGAGAGGGTGAGCACCGGGAGAGAGGGTGATGTTGAGGTCCCGCGGAGTGGTGATAGGGGGGGGTTCCGTTGTTGCGGGCCAGCCGCGGGGGGGGGGGTCAAGGGCGGGCAGCCGTTAAGGAGGGTGGAGTGTGTGTGTGTTGAGGAGGGTGGAGTGTGTGTGTGTTGAGGAGGGTGGAGTGTGTGTGTGTTGAGGAGGGTGGAGTGTGTGTGTGTTGAGGAGGGTGGAGTGTGTGTGTGTGTGTGTGTGTGTGTGTGTGTGTGTGTGTGTGTGTGTGTGTGTGTGCGCGTTGAGGAGGGTGGAGTGAGTGTGTGTGCGCGCGTTGAGGGGTGTGTGTGTGTGCGTTGAGGAGGGTGGAGTGAGTGTGTGTTTTTTTGGCCCGTCACTCCGCCTCAGGCCAATGAGAGGTGTGCGGGGGCGGGCGGCCCAAGGGACCAATGAGATTTCCCCTAGGGACACCGGACATCCAGGCAGGCAGGCAGGCAGGCATACAGTGCTTTCACTAATATAGTATAAGATTTCTGATTTTACTATTCGATTGGCCAGTTCTCTTGCTATAAAGATATAGTCTATACGTGTGTATTGCTTGTGGGGGGGCGAGTAGAATGAGAATCCGTTTGTTGTGGGATTCATCAGTAGCCATGTATCTATTAACCCACATGTCGTTATACTGTTTTTGAGGGCTGTTGAATGCTTTAGTTTTGAACGTCCTTTGCCTAAGCATCTCGCTTTGTCTTTATTGCTATCAATAATCGTGTTAAGGTCACCTCCAATAATTAGGTGGCCTTTCCTGTGTTGATTAATTATTGCGAATGTCTCGTTGATAAATGTTTCCTGGTCTTCATTGGGGGTGTATACTGTAGGCAAACTAAAGTCAATTCTGTTGTGCTAATTTTGCCAGTTATAATTAGCATTCAGCCTGCTTTATCTCTTTTATCTTTTCTATTTCAAAAGGGACACTAGTTTTAATCAAAATAGCTACTCCTGCCTTTTTGTTTTTCGCTGGCGAGTGGTAGATTTGGTGATAATTTTTGTCTCTTAGTCTGTTAATGTCATCTCTGTTCAGTTCAGTCTCCTGTATCATATAAATGTCGCCTTGTTTGGCCTTGAAATCCCTAAACATAAGCCTCATTTTCATAGGGGAGTTTAAACTCTTGACATTCTGGGTGATTATTTTTAGGGAGTTACCCATCAAGTGTCGTATTTTGTCTTATATAAGATATCTTTGCTTCTAATCTTTTTAGGCTACATATTTTCTGTGGTGACCTTCGTGCGAGATAGTGTGACTTTCCTTTTTTTACATTCCTAAAAGACTGGTTGTGTTTGCCTGGATTCCATGCAAGATGTGGGGGTGAAACCTTAAATAAGAAAATGTAAAAAAAATGAACAACCTTGGGGGTCATTAACTTGGTATGGGGTCGACCCCTCTGTACACTTGGGCCTTTGACTGTCACGCCTGTATGCCCGCAGACCTGGCAGGACCCCAGTACTGAGGTGGGAATGGTATGACACCACACACCCACAGCAGTGGGCGCAAGCCCGGAGTGTGGTATAGCGTTGCTGGGCCTGTTGGAAGAAAGTTAGAATGATACTTGCAACGCTTGGGAGTGTCCGTAAGAATAGTAGTGTCTGTGTGCCAATGTCCAGGAGTCCAGATAGTAGAATCGTAGAGTTCGTAGCAAGTTTCAGAGGGGTACCAGAGAGCAGAGTAGTCCAGGACAAAAAGGGGTCAAAAGCCAGGGAAATCCAATATGAGACTCAGGAGCAGGAAACAGCAGGAAACACAGAGGGAGCACAGCATACGTCAGGTCCACACAAGGAAACAGGAACTATGCAGAGCGGGGAAGAAGTGGAAAGACGGGTTATAAAGGAGGGAACACCAATAGGAAAGAGGGGAGGAGTAGAGAGAGAAGTGGGAGACAATAGGGATAGGTCAGGGAGAGAAGAGGAGGAGACAGGACAGGATAAGAGGAGCATGTGCGCGCGCCCTCTGTAATGTGGGGATGCGCTCGCATGGGCTGCAACGCAGTGACAGCCTGCAAGGACTGAGGGGAGGAGCGTATGCGCGCGCCCTCCGTGTGCAGAGGAGAGACGCGCACAGGCTGTACCAGCGCGAGGTTCCGCAGGGACCGAGAGGAGGGAGCGGACGCGTCAGGGAGCCCAGAGGGGGAACGTGTGCGCGCGCCCTCCATGGGTTGCGGGAGCGCACGCATAGGCCGCGCCACCAGGCGCACGGAGCGCCGCGGGCACCACGCTGGGAGCAGGTAATGGAGTGGATGGTAATGCAGGGACAGCGGGAGAGAGGGAGTGGGGAGCATCATAGCAGGGGCTCAAGGACCGCGCGGGTATGCGAGACCTGCGGGGCACGCACTGCGGCAAAGGGGGAGAGGTAGAAGGTAAGGGAGAGGAGGTAACAGCAGATGGGAGAGAGGGACCAGGAGGGGAAGGAATCCCCTGAGTGGTCACATTGACTCTGCCCTAGGAATTTTTGGGGCATGAAGTGTCTAAGGGGAAAGAAACGTGTGTGTGGGGTGCAACGTGGTACTTGCGCTTCGGTGAACAGTGGACACCTACAAATAGTGGTTCAGCTCGGTTGCTTAGAGGTATCTATGTTAACTTCGGTCCTCTCAGTCTATGGAGAAAACTTACTGATGTTACAGCTTGTACATATAGAGGGTAAAAGAGAAAGGAACAGTCGTATATACATTAACCAGATAAATTATACAATAAAATTTGCTTCTCCTCAAATAACTATGCGTGACCTAATGTTTGAGGTTCAGATTATTGCATTGTTTCCTTATTTCCCCCCTTTTTTCCCTCTCTTTCCCGGGTCTTTTTTTCAAGTTATTAAAGGCACTTGGTTCTGGTACTTATCTTTATGCTATGCTTTTTCCCTTCTTTCTGGTAGGGGCGTCACAAAGTTACATAGCTAAGGGATCACCTCAGGTTACATTAGCCTCCACTAAATCTTAACTTGTACAAAATAGCAAGGTTCGTAGATGTTCTACTAAGTCCTTCTTTGAGTGGCTTGAGCTCTGGACCATGGGCCCCGTCTTGGTTGCTGCGGGGCTCTCTCCCTTATTTCAAGCTCCGGCTGCACCTCCAGACCCAAAGTAGCTAGAAATACCGGGCCTTCCTCTGGTTTTCTGAGAGTCGCCTGTTTCCCGTTGCGCGATACCTGTAGGCGAAATGGGAAGCCCCAGCGATATCTAATGTCTTTGCTCAGTAGGAAACTTGTGATCTCTTTAAGCTCCCGTCTTTTGGCCAGTGTTGCGGGCGCGATGTCCGTGAATATCTGTAGCTCTGAGTCTTCAAAAGGGATTTTGTCTTGTTTCCTGGTCTTGTTAATAATTTCTTCTTTGGTTGAGAAGTAGTGAAGCCTTGTTATGATGTCTCTGGGGCCTCTATTTTCATACTCCTTTGGTCGGAAGATTCTGTGGGCCCTGTCTAGCTCCAATTTAGCGGTAGTAGCTTCTGGTATTATGCTTTGAAAAAGTCTGTGAAGGTAAGGCTTAATCTCTTCCGTAGAACCACACACTAGTCAATTTTTGCAATGCATCAATAATAGATACAGGAAAACAGAAATACTTGGCAAATTCTTTTCTGATAAACCTCTTATTGAGGAAAATGTACCTAGTTTACCTGTCCAAATGGACAGCCTTCATAAATTAATAGAACAAGAAACCCGGTCCTGGTTAGATATGATCACACTGGAAGATTACGCAAAGTGTGGTCGTATCCCCAGAGGTTTGAGATTTCTAAAGAAACCTACTTATGGTGCTAATAATGAAGATTTTGTCAAAGAGTGGGAAAGAGTTCTTGATCATTGCTCATTTGAGTTGATCAGACTGTTGATTTTGGAGAGCGCGAAATAATTGACGGATATTGATTTTAAAATTACCCAGATCAAAAATGAGATTTTATTAATGCCCTGTTTACATCAATTACCACAGCTCACAGAGGATATGTCTTCTAAATTGAAAAAATTTGAAAATCAGTTATTGCCTCTAAGAATAAAAAATTCTCGAGGGACAAACTTGATTACTCTCTAAATCAACAGAGATCATGGGATACCTCAAGAGATAAAAAATCTAATGAGGGGGGTAGATGCCCCACAAAATCCCAAGACTCCTGTCCCTATTCCCATACCTGAACATATAAGTACCAACTCTCATAACCCCAAAAAACATTATAGATATCCACCTTGAACACCTAGAGATCCCAACTACCAACATGCTAATCCACATTTTTATTTTCCCCTAATGATCCACCAAATAGGTATACACCCCAACATTATAGGGAAAATACCTCATTTAGACCACCATGGGGCCACCCAACTGGACGTCCTACTCATTGGAAATATCCAAAATCCAAAAATAATAAGAAATGTCAGAAACATCACCACACACGGGATCATAACCCCAGAGAACCGCACAGGGACCCAAGGGGTACTGTGACCCAACAGGAAAATAAAGACACAAGAGATACACAAATCCCTTTGAAAAATTAATATGAGGTTTTAAATAAATTGCCTGAAACACATAATGAGGATTTTTTAAACAGGTTGAACCAAGTAAGACAAACTATACCAACCTGGGATCCAAATCACCCACCAGAGACCAAAAACAAGGTATCAAGAAAAAGAGAGAATTCCGAAGAGGAGCAAGGGGAAGAGGAGGAATCAAAACATCCCTATAGTAATCACTATAGATAACACTCTTATGATGCTGTTAAGTAAGGATCTTTCATTCGCTCCCACATGTAAAGCTCAACATTTTGATTTATATGTGGACCTCCAAAAATTTACAAGGAAACTCACATTGTGTAGACATTTTTCAACTGCACCCAATACATCAGAATTAGCATTCTCCAATGTATGTTCCAATATTGAGGAATTTACTATTGAGGAACAAGCTGTTTTGGTTGACCTTACCAACTTAGCTGATGAAGGTTATATGAATACCCATACTGAGTTTCCTATTAATTACACTAATTATAAGCCTCGATCAGTCTTCTACCCATACCACTCTCGGGGTCACTATATTGAGATCTTCAATAAATTGGTAGAGAAAGGCACAATTCTCCGAAATATAACACAAGAAGAGAATTATAAATATACAAATAATTTAACCACCCAAGAAAAGCTGGCATTACGTAAATTAGACACCAACCAAGATGTCATCTTCCGTGAGGCAGATAAAGGTGGGGCCATTGTCCTCCAAAACAAAACTGACTATTGCAAAGAAGCAATGAGATTGTTATTTGATAGCAACTCATATTGCAAATTACCCAAGGATCCAACTATACAATATCAAGTAAACTTAAAATCATTGTTAGAGGGGGCACGACAATCGGGTGTACTGACCAAGCTGGAGTATGATTATCTCTTCTGGGTGACCCCCACCATCCCTATTCTTTATCACTTACCCAAAATTCACAAGTCACTTATAGATCCACCTGGGAGACCTATTATTTCTGGTATCAATTCTCTCACAGCTAATCTTTCTCAATATGTGGACACATTTTTACAACCACTTGTACCCACACTTCCCTCACATTTATTAGACACTACTTCGGTTCTCACTCTACTCACTGAATTTACTTGGGTAAACACATATTTATTAGCCACTTTAGATGTTCAGGCACTTTACACATCTATACCACATCAGGGTAGACTAGATGCTATTGATTTTTATTTAGCACTTGATGATACACTTCCACTTATTCAACGCCACTTTATTCACGATTCTATAGAATTCATTCTTCAACACAATTATTTTTTATTCCAACACAAGTTTTATTTACAACACTGTGGCACTGCAATGGGGACACGTTTTGCACCATCTTTCGCTAAACTTTACATGGGATGGTGGGAGTCAACACACATTTGGGGTTCCGGTGTATCTCCTCCGCAGCTAAAACTGTGGAGGAGATACATTGATGATATTCTGGTCATCTGGGGTGGTGACAGGGTGTCGTTTGACAGTTTTGTTAATAAGATCAATATTAATGATTTCAATCTCACCTTCACCAGTGATGTCCAGAAGGATCATATTACCTTTTTAGACTTGATCATTTACACTCAGGGGGATTCACTCTTAACTAAGACCTTCTTTAAAGAAACCAATGTTAATTCTTACCTACACCCCGAGAGTGGACATGAGAAGAAATGCATTGCAAATATTCCTTATAGCCAATTTCTTCGTATTAGAAGACATTGTGCAAATATTGACACTTATAAGGAACAGTCAAAAGTACTTATTGAGCGCTTTAGACAAAAGGGTTATCAAGAGGAGCTTATCTCTGAGTCCTACCTTAAAGCACTAAATAAAAACAGAGAATCATTATTAAAAAATAAAAATAAAAAACAGAATGTCAATAACAAACAATTATTTATTTATAAAATATTTTACCAGGAAGTAATACATTGAGAGTTACCTCTCGTTTTCAAGTATGTCCTGGGCACAGACTTAAGACAAATAATACATGTTTACACATACAGTTGCATAATGAGCAGGGTATACATTATATACAAGACATGGCATGCACAGTTAAAGATAATTTGTATTATGGGCGTATGAAACAGTTACAGACCAGATTAAAATGTGTGACAGCCTTAGATTTGAAAGAACTTAGACTGGTGGTGGATGTGAGATTCTGTGGTAGGTTGTTCCAGTTTTGGGGTGCACGGTAAGAGAAGGAGGAGCGCCGGATACTTTGTTGAGCCTTGGGACCATGAACAGTCTTTTGGAGTCAGATCTCAGGTGATAGGTGCTGCATGTTGTAGGGGTGAGGAGCTTGTTCAGGTAGCTGGGTAGCTTGCCCATAAAGAATTTGAAGGCAAGACAGGAAAGGTGAACTTTGTGCCTAGACTCGAGTGATGACCAATCTAGTTATTTGAGCATTTCGCAGTGATGTGTGTTGTAGTTGCATTGGAGAACAAAACGACATATTGAATTGTAGAGGGTGTCAAGGTTGCTAAGGTGGGTTTGAGGTGCCGAGCCATATACTATGTCTCCATAGTCGATAATTGGCATTAGCATCTGCTGTGCGATACGCTTTCTGACCAGCAGGCTTAGGGAGGATTTGTTCCTGTAAAGTAGCGAAGGGATGAATGAATAATCAGAGGGATTTATTTAGATAAAAAACATGGACAAAGAAATCACTGATACAGTCACTCTAACATGTTTCACACGCAGGGTGCTCCATAGTCAATAATTGGCATTAGCATCTGCTGTGCGATACGTTTTCTGACCAGGAGACTTAGGAAGGATTTGTTCCTGTAAAGAACCCCTAGTTTGGCATACGTCTTGGTTGTCAGGGTATCAATGTGCATCCCGAATGTTAAGTGGGAGTCAAACCATAAGCCCAGGTATTTAAAACTAGTAACAGGAGTTAGGGTGGTGTTAGTGTTTGTTCTAATCTGGAGCTCAGTCGCTGGAAGCTTTAAAAATTTAGTCTTGGTCCCAAACACCATTGTTAGTCTTGTCAGTGTTTAAAAACAGTTTGTTTTGGGAAATCCAGTTTTCGAGTCTGAAAAAGTCAGACTGAAGTATGTGTTGAAGGTCAGAGAGGCTATGGCTGTGTGCATATAGGATTGTGGCTTCTTGACAAGCTGTGGGAAGATCATTGATGAACACTGAGAAGAGTATGGGCCCCAGAACAGAGCCTTGCGGGACGCCACAGGTGATATCCAGGGGGTTAGAGCTAGAGCCAGAGATGGACACATGTTGGGATCTACCTGATAGGTAGGACTGAAACCAGTTTAAAGCAAGCTTCCCTATTCCAGAGCTCTGGAGTTTGTTGAGCAGGATAGCATGATCAACAGTATCAAAACCCTTTGCAAAATCTAGGAATATTGCACCAATGAATTGACCCCGTTCCATTCCACACTGGATTTCATTGCAAACTTTTAGCAGGGTAGTTACGGTAGAGTGTTTGGGTCGAAAGCCAGATTGGAATTGACTAGGGAAATTTTGTCTTGTTTTAGTAATCGCTTAATTGGGAGTGGACACATTTTTCCATGACTTTGGATAGGATTGGGAGAAGGGAGATTGGCCTGTAGTTTGAGACAGTCTTTTTGTCCCCACTTTTGAAGCTTGGGACAACTCTGGCAGCTTTCCAGGTCTTAGGGATATGGCCAGCAGACAGGATAGAGTTGACTATGGAAGCAATTGGTTTGGCAATTGCTGGGGCACCAAGTCTTAGGAACCTAGATTGTAGTAAGTCAGGTCCACATTGGCTGTTTAGTTTTAATTTGAGAAGCGCTTGTGTAATCTCCTCTTCGAATACTGGGCCAAATTGAAAATTGTGGGCAATGTTGGGAGGGGGTGGGGCTATAGGGGTACTCCCAGGATGAGATTCAGGTTTGTGGTTTGGGTTGCGTTTTGCTAATAAGTTAGTAGCACACCCCACAAAGTAATCATTGAATGCATTTGCAATGTCGGTGGGGTTTGTCAGAGTAATAACGCCCTTATTGATATTACTTGAGTGTTGATGGTTAGAAGGCTTGAATATGGTTTTGTTAACCTTTCAGAAGTTAGCTGGGTTTGATGTGTTCTGGAGGAGATTGTCAGAGTAATATTGTGCTTTTGCAAGCCTTGTTTGCCTTGTGCACATGTTCCGCAGGCATCTGTAGTGATTGAGATCCTTGGTAGTGCCAGTTATTTTGTGGCTTTTCCACAAGGCATCCCTGAACTGGTAGAGTGCAATAAGGTCAGTTGTAACCCATGGAAGGTGGGCACCCCGTACCCTTATTCTGCGTAGTGGAGCATGGGTATCACAGAGTTTTAAGAACTCGGATTGGAAATAGTCGAGCGCAGAATCGGGGTCAGGAATTAAATCGATTCTGTGCCAAGGGCAGTTGGTAAGGTCAGCCAGAAACTGTTGTGGGTTAAAGTTTCTAAATGTTCTAGTGAGGAGAACTTTAGGGCTTGATTGGGGCGGTTTAATTTTCCTTACACAGTACACTATTGCATGGTCACTGAAAATGTCAGGAAGGATGCCAGAGGATTGGATTCTGCTGGGATTTGAGGAGAGAATCCTGTCAAGCAAGGAATGGTTGTGCGATTTCAGGTTTGTTCTTGTGGGTTGGGAAATGAGTTGCGATAAGTTAAGCGACTTGATTTGTGTGTGGATTTTGTGGTTTTTAGGGTCAAGACAATTGAAGTTGAAATCCCCAAGAACTAGCAGCTCACTCTTCTCATTCTGAGAGGAAATGGAGCCAAGAAACTGGGTGATATCAGTCAGAGATTGTAGAGGGGCTTTAGGGGGGCGATAGATGCCAGCAATCAGGACGGGCTTCGAGAAGGGGAGGCAGATTCTGCCAACTAGGATTTCAAAAGAGGTTGGTCTTGGGGGGCAATTTACCAGTGTAAATTGTAAGGTGTCTGCAATATAAAATAACACCCCTCCTCCTCTCTTTGACCTATCTCTCCTAAAAATGGAGTGTCCCTGAATGGCAATATGTGCATCAGGGGTTTAAGGGTTTAGCCATGTTTCTGTAAGAACGATGGCTTTTGGTTTATGCATAAGGCACCATGCCCTTAGTTCATCCAGTTTGGGCATCAGACTCCGGATATTTATATGGGCGAGAGATAGCCCTTTTTGGAATTTGAAGGGGGTATTCTCAGGGGTATGGGACAGAGATGAAGTGGGAGGACCTGGGTTAGGTTCAATATCACCTGCTAAAGAGAGTAATAGTATGAGTAGAAATTTGAGTAGTTGTTTGCAAGTTGTTACTTTATGATGTTTGCCAATTGAGTGGGCGGTGGTTGGTGTGCTGGTTTTCAGAGTTCTCCACCAACATTCAGTAGATAGTGCAAGGCTTTTGAGTAATTCAGGGTGTATGGTGATGTCGGGCGTGGGCCAGGAGAGATGCGTTTGTAGTGGATAGAGAGAATAACATTTCAATGAGGCCATGAGAAAGAACAAAGTGAATGTGAAAAGCAGGTTCATTATGCCAGAGGTAGGTAATGCTGCATGGAGCTGTTGTGAGCCAAGTGTGTGTGCGTAGACTAATAGCAGGGATCATAGTGTGGTCAGAATAGCTCACCATTTTTTGCCATGTGTAGAAGAGTTTGCAAAAGGATCCAGTCCCCAGTCACCTCTAGTCAAACTATAGTCTAACTATATGTCTCACTTAAAAGCTCACTTTAAATGCCTCACTATCTAATGCCAAATGCAGTTCCTCAATGTATTTATAATGGTCAGCAGGCCAATAATATACATGTAACTGAGCCTATTCTTTCTAAAAATAGTATTAAACCCAAACAAGAGACACCTTTCTTTGTTACTCAGTTTAATAAATCACATAACTCATAGTAAGTGAAACTTCTTTGACTTTTGTCACAGAAATTGACTTATAACGCGCGTGCTCGGCACACATGTGTCAGTGTGTCAGTCAGTGAGTATGTATGTGTTTGTTTGTGTGTGTGTCAGTCAGTGTATGTATCTGTGCCGGTCAGTGTATGTATCTGTACCGGTCAGTGTGTGTATTTGTGTCAGTCATTGTGTGTGTGTGTGTCAGTGTATGTCTCTCTCTCTCTGTGTTGTGTGAATGTCTCTCTGTGTCGGTCAGTGAGTGTATGTGTGTCAGTCAGTGTGCGTGCGTATGTGTGTCAGTCAGTGTGCGTGCGTCAAAGTGTGCGTGCGTCAAAGTGTGCATGCGTCAGTGTGTGTGTGTATGTGTTTATTGGCAGCAGTACCAGCATCATGAATGTTGAGCGGGTGGGGGAGCTCACAGTGGGGGGGAAGGAATAGGCACATCATTCAGGGGCGGTGTTCGGTACATCACTGGGGTGTGTGTGCGTGCGTCAGTGTGTGCGCGTGCGTCAGAGTGTGTGCTCGTGCGTCAGAGTGTGTGCGTGCGTCAGAGTAAGTGTGTGTGTGTGTGTGTGTGTGTGTGTCAGTCAATGTGTGTATGTGTCAGTCAATGTGTGTATGTCAGTGTGTGCGTGTCTGTCAGTGTGTGTGTGTCTGTCAGTGTATGTGTATCTCTCTGTCTGTGTCCTGCCCCCTCTCTCCTGACTCCCCCCACCCCCGACGGAGCTGCGGACCCGGGGGGCTCAGTCTGAGTCTTCTGAGCAGATACCCCCCCCACCCACCGGCGGCGCGCTCAAGCTCCCCCCTTCCCCACAACCCGGCGGCGCGCTCAAGCTCCCCCTTTCCCCACCCCCCGGCGGCGCACTCAAACCACCCTATTCCCAGGCTGTTAGGAGCGGTGCCGGCCTCCCTCCTCCTGTCCATCGGCATGGCAGCGGGCGGGGAACGGCGCCGCTTCTGCGCATGCGTGGCGCGCAGCATGGCAGTGGGCGGGGAACGGCGCCGCTGCCAGCCGCTTCTGCGCATGCGTGGCGCGCGGCATGGCAGCGGGCGGCGGAACAGCGGCGCCGTGGCAGTTAGGAGCGGCGGCTATCGTCGCCGCATGTGAGCAACTGGGTGTGGGTGTGTGGGAGGGTGAGGGGTGTGTGGGGAGGGTGAGGGGTGCGGCGGCCATTACGTGACGTCACTTCCGTTTCACATTTCGCCCCCCAACTATCCAGTTTTATCCCATCAGAGGTGCCACTAAAGAAGTTTCACTTCAAAAGATTTTGTCAAAACATTGGCATATCTTACTTATGGATCCCATCCTTAAAAAATTTCTTGCAAAAAAAAAAAACACCTATCGTTTTTAAAAAACACAGACCCTGAAAACCATTATTGCCCTTAGTTTGTTAAAAGGCACTGATAAACCCCTAAAAAAAGATTTGAGGGATACATTAGGAGTGGTGGGTAATCATAGATGCGCCAGATGCAAGATTTGCCCTAAGATGTTAACACACAAAACTTTTAAACCACGTCACTGGGCTTGAATATAAAATTTCAGGTTACATTGTCTGTCCACGTATGTAGTTTATATACTGCAGTGTAGTGGCGGACTACAATACGTGGGCAGAACTAAACGGAATTTGAAACTACGTATCATGGAGCATCTGCGAAATATCATTAATATCCCCAAATTAGAAGGAGCCTCCAAACACCTTACTCATCTTCTGGCCCACTTTTAAAGATGTACATGATTGTAGTACGGTGGGTGTACAAAATATGGGGATCGAGAGGATTATGGGTAATATAAGAGCAGGAGATAGAGACCTTCAGATTGCCAAAAGAGAGCAATTTTGGATCTTTACACTGCAGTCTAAACACCCAGGAGGCCTTAATGATTATATCGAACTTACACCTTTTTTTTAAGATAGATGGGTATTAGGTTTGTACTGTGACTACATTATTTCCCCCTCCCCCTCTTCCCCCTTTCTGTTACATATTCTTTTTTTTTTATTCATATTCTTTTTTTCGTTTTTCTTTTCTCTTTTCTCTTTTCTTCTCTTCATTAATAAATATTTCCTTATCTTCACTTTTTCTTTTTCTAATTCTTCTACTCACTTCTAATATTATTGTTTGTATGTATTATTTATGTGATTAATTGTGGTCTTGTGAATTATTTAATCATACATGACCATGTAAGTTTATATCACCTACATGGGTGGCTTTTAATAGTGCACAATTAAACACTCCAATTTATATACTTATATTCATTATTAATTTTATATATCCAAAAAAGTGTACCAAAGAAGGTGCACTAAAGAATCCCTTTAGAGGCGCACCGCAGACCTTTATAGTATAGATGGTCAGGGGTGAATGTAATGAGTGTAGTGAACTTTATTAAATTGCTGTGCAAACGTGCGATAAAACAGTATATAGTAGATAGTTGAATCCTATATACTTAGATAAAAATAGATGGCTAACGTCTATTAAAACTCCGCCAGAGATCACACCGAGCTCTAGTAATGCTGATCTATAGGGTATCCAGGCCAAATAGGAAATTTATCCTCCGTCACATCACCTAGTCTATGTAGAAGGTAGGTACATATAGTGCAGTATTTGTTAGTACACACAAATAGGTCGCTAGGAGATATCCCCTTTAATTCCTGATTATTGTATGTTGTCAGTGATGGGGTAAGCGATCTTAATATACCTGTGTTGAGACTGTGTCCAAACTGGGGGGACGCATCCAAAGTATCTTGGTGATGTTAGTGGTGTTGTGGGTCTGTCTAGTAGTTCCCTATAGATGTAGGTGTAAGTTCCTGCTCCTATATAGTCATAGATTGAGAACAGTGTTCTATTCCATGGTGGCCCAAAATAAGATACTTGTACTGTGTCAGAAGGAGCCTAGTAAAAGTATGGTAGTAATACTGTGTAACAGTGTCGTGCGCTGCTCTACATGTCTTTAGAGAGACTCAAAGGACACAGGCTGCGCATGCGCTAGAATCGAGCCTTCTGTCGTTTAGGAATCTGCGGCTAGTACTGGGGTGAAGGACACCCACAGGCAACAGCAGTGATGTGTTGCCTCTAGGTAAGTAAGGTAATCACATAGACTGTTTGTTTTTAGTTAACGCTAAAAGTCTAAGCCGTTCTGTCATACATCAGGGTTGTCTTTGAAGTTCAGACCGCGCATGCGTCACAGACCGTGCTTGGATAGTACTGTCAAACAGTCTGAGCATACGGGAGACCCAAATAACACGAGCTGCGCATGCGCTAGGATCGAGCCTTCTCACGGTAAGACTCAGCGGCTAGTGCAGGGGTGGGGGGCACCCACACAAAACAGCAGTGATATGATGCCTCGTAGTAAGTAAGGTGATCATTTAATCTGTTTGTTTTAACTTATCGTTGAAAAACTAAGCCGTCCTGTAATGTACCAGAGCTGTCTCTGAAATTCAGACCGCGCATGCGTCGCAGACCGTGCTAGGATATTCCTGTCAGACAGTTTGTGCATACATCGGTGCACAGTAGGTGGATCAAGATTGTATGCTCTTAACCAGAGTGCTAAGCTGTTAGGAGCGCATGTATTGCGTAGTGTATCACACAGTAAAGTCTCGTATGCCTGACAGGGTATTGGTAACAGACTATGCTTAATAGCTTTACTATTATGTTAGTGTAAACAGCACTTGAGTGGAGCCCATGGAGAAAGTACTGCCCTAGAGGTGTTAGTACTGCCACAGGGCAGTACTTTCTCCATGGGCTCCACTCAAGTGCTGTTTACACTAACATAATAGTAAAGCTATTAAGCATAGTCTGTTACCAATACCCTGTCAGGCATACGAGACTTTACTGTGTGATACACTACGCAATACATGCGCTCCTAACAGCTTAGCACTCTGGTTAAGAGCATACAATCTTGATCCACCTACTGTGCACCGATGTATGCACAAACTGTCTGACAGGAATATCCTAGCACGGTCTGCGACGCATGCGCGGTCTGAATTTCAGAGACAGCTCTGGTACATTACAGGACGGCTTAGTTTTTCAACGATAAGTTAAAACAAACAGATTAAATGATCACCTTACTTACTACGAGGCATCATATCACTGCTGTTTTGTGTGGGTGCCCCCCACCCCTGCACTAGCCGCTGAGTCTTACCGTGAGAAGGCTCGATCCTAGCGCATGCGCAGCTCGTGTTATTTGGGTCTCCCGTATGCTCAGACTGTTTGACAGTACTATCCAAGCACGGTCTGTGACGCATGCGCGGTCTGAACTTCAAAGACAACCCTGATGTATGACAGAACGGCTTAGACTTTTAGCGTTAACTAAAAACAAACAGTCTATGTGATTACCTTACTTACCTAGAGGCAACACATCACTGCTGTTGCCTGTGGGTGTCCTTCACCCCAGTACTAGCCGCAGATTCCTAAACGACAGAAGGCTCGATTCTAGCGCATGCGCAGCCTGTGTCCTTTGAGTCTCTCTAAAGACATGTAGAGCAGCGCACGACACTGTTACACAGTATTACTACCATACTTTTACTAGGCTCCTTCTGACACAGTACAAGTATCTTATTTTGGGCCACCATGGAATAGAACACTGTTCTCAATCTATGACTATATAGGAGCAGGAACTTACACCTACATCTATAGGGAACTACTAGACAGACCCACAACACCACTAACATCACCAAGATACTTTGGATGCGTCCCCCCAGTTTGGACACAGTCTCAACACAGGTATATTAAGATCGCTTACCCCATCACTGACAACATACAATAATCAGGAATTAAAGGGGATATCTCCTAGCGACCTATTTGTGTGTACTAACATAAATACTGCACTATATGTACCTACCTTCTACATAGACTAGGTGATGTGACGGAGGATAAATTTCCTATTTGGCCTGGATACCCTATAGATCAGCATTACTAGAGCTCGGTGTGATCTCTGGCGGAGTTTTAATAGACGTTAGCCATCTATTTTTATCTAAGTATATAGGATTCAACTATCTACTATATACTGTTTTATCGCACGTTTGCACAGCAATTTAATAAAGTTCACTACACTCATTACATTCACCCCTGACCATCTATACTATAAAGGTCTGCGGTGCGCCTCTAAAGGGATTCTTTAGTGCACCTTCTTTGGTACACTTTTTTGTCTATTGCCTCTTCCCTAGGCAGCACGCCTACACCAATCAGGGGTTAGAGCGAGGTTCCTCTCTATATCTTAATTTTATATTTATGTTTTTATATTATTATATGTATATGATTTCAAATATTCATCTGTATATTACATTATACAGGCATACCCCACATTAACGTACGCAATGGGACCGGAGCATGTATGTAAAGCGAAAATGTACTTAAAGTGAAGCACTGCCTTTTTCCCACTTATCGGTGCATGTACTGTACAGCAATCATCCTATACGTACATAACTGATGTAAATAACGCGTTTGTAACAGGCTCTATAGTCTCCCCGCTTGCGCACACCTTCGGTACAGGTAGGGAGCCGGTATTGCTGTTCAGGATGTGCTGACTGGCGCATACATGAGCTGCCGTTTGCCTATTGAGCGAGATGTACTTACTCGCGAGTGTACTTAAAGTGAGTGTACTTAAACCGGGGTATGCCTGTATTATCAATAGGTGAGTGTTCACATACCCTCACAGTCTAATAGCTAATTGCACTTACAGTGCATATCACAGGGCGTGATGACGTCACACATTATGATTTCTAACATGGATGCCTGCAGCTTCTAGTGGACCTGACCGAGTTCCTGCTCGAGCTCTCTTCAGCTGCACACTCCATGAGACACTCATCCAGGCTGCTTTAACGGATCGTGTACCCAGGGCCAGTACAGATAAGTGATTCAGGGTCCTCTTTCCCTCTTTTCTGTCCTCTTTCACCCCCTCTCGCCCCCCGTGTGCTGTAGGGGTATGTTATTGAGGGTCAGACCTTTTGGACTACACAATCCTGTTGCATTTCTCTCCCCCCACAGTGCTAGCATATATTGGTGTGCAGGGTATTCCCTTTCCCACTTTTCTGTCCCCGTGTGTAGTTACTCACTAACAGGGTCAGTTTTGGTGGGGTTTCACGCCTCTTATTGCTCTTCGACAATCACATTGGTTTATGTCAGCAGTCTTATACTTGTGTGTTTTTGTGCTACATTTACACTACTGATTTATCATTGCCACTGTTATGTTACTTATATAGTACATCATTGATGCATGATTGACCGTGATTATGTGCCTACACACACACTTTAGTGCCTCATGTGAGTGTATATATTATATATAGCGTTCTAGTGACGTCACACACCAGAGTTAGCCCCTATTGCCTCATACCATAGGCATAGGTTCAGTGCTTTCTGGATTTATAGTGCTTATGTTCATTGTTCCATATTTTTGGATACACTTCAGGCATTTTGCCTACTAGCACTTTCTTGCATTCAGTTCACCTCATTCACTATATGTTCTGGTACCAACCATTTCATTATCAACAATAAAGCATATTTATACATTAATCGCAGGTTTAGTCTGTTGTGTTACTTATTTATCAGGGTGTTCTCCCTCCTCAGATTTTGAGTGCATCTATAGGGCCTTATCTGTATGCACAGTGTCTTATTTCATACAGTGTTATTTGTGTTTTGATTACCTTCCCTGCCCTTTTGCACCAGTCTGTACTAGTGACCCAAGTGGTCACACTAGGTTGAGCGGATGCATCTCTCTTTTGTCCATTATGTAAGCCTCCATTTTTATTTATATGCCGATAAATTTGTTTATAGTCTGCGCTATTGGTTCTTTTCTTCTGTTTGAGCTCCCGGAGGTTCCTGTTTACTACCACCGGAAGAACTTACCACTGTGTGGGATCTTGCCTACTATTCTGCTCCACTTGTGAGTAGAATACCTATAGATCACTTAATTTTATTACCTTTATTGTTAGATTTGCACTATGTTATTTTTCTTTATTTCATGGCAATTGTCTGGCTCCCCTACTGTTTGAGAAAATTGTCTGTCAAGCTTAGGAAACAAACTTTCAAGGGTAGTAGCAAGATTTTTGTTTATATTCACTGTGTTTTTCACCTTTTTATAGTAGATTTTGTATTCACATTCGCATATTATCATATTCACCTCACTAAGAGTGTTTGAGCGCCATCCAGTGTTTTGTTTCTATACCTTTTCACCTTTGTCTGCACAAAGGGATATTATCTTGTTACAAGGCACATGGTCACATTTAGTGAATATTCATGGTTAATTGCCTCTTATAGGAAGTCCCCAGGCCTGCTGGGTGTTCAGGGACAAGCCACATGCAGCAGGGCTAGAAGTGCAATATGGCTTTCAAACACGTATAAAGGTTGGAATTGCAGAGTTATGGGCGTCTGACCATCAATAGATGTGATAAAACGCATTTGGGAAAACAAATATAAGGGACCCTTCCCTATCTAACCTGGTTCCCCAGCTTAACAATACCCTCTCATTTAGGGTCATTAGATACGCAATAATAACCACAGTCTTTAGACATAGCTTAACTGATAAATGGGGGACAGCGTCCCAAGAGTCTCAGCAATTCTTCCGGACAGTGAAAGTCCCCGAAATGGATACAGGGGAGCAGCGTGCCCCCCAGCCTCCAGGCTCTAGGAGAAAAAATGAAGCAGCAAACCTAGCTGCCATAAATACCTGTTCCTTTATTAGGATAGCAGGTGAGGGAGAACTAGATGATTAAACTGCCGAGTTTTCATCCCTCTGTAGACAGCCTGTAGGACGATAGTTGAGGCGCGTATACGCCGATCATTTTCTCTTTCCCTTACTTGGACAAGAGCTTTGCAGTGCTTCTGAATAATTTGAATGCTTTTCTCCCTTTTCAATACGTTTAGTCCACTTGTGAGATAATTATTTTCCTTGCGTACATCTCGCAATTCTGCTCTCAGAGCCTCCATCTCTTCCTGGTGCTGGCTCTGTGTGCATGAACGCTTCCCTCATTACGTTTAGGAACTCTGCCTTCATTACGTCTAGGGCCTCTAAAAATCCCGTTGCTAGGGTCCCATCAGCTTGTCTTTCCCAGGTTTCTTTCTCGTGGTCATCCTGGGGATGGAGCAGCGTCTCTGCTCCTCTAGATCATTCTTCAGTTTCTGGACCTTCTCGTGCTCCCTCTCATACTGCTTTGCGGGGACACACTGGGTACTCGGACGCTCATTCCTGAAAGGACACCACTTTGTGTGGTCAGACACTTGACACATTAAACACATTTTTTTCCTCCATGTTTTTACTTTCAATTGCGTCAATACTTTTCACACTTTTCCCTATGTATGCTGTATGCAGAACTGGTAGTCATACACAGTAGGACAGACTTTACTTAGAGTCTGTACCTTACTTCGGCCGGGTGGCCATTTTAAACCTCTGCATTTATTTGCAAACCCACTGAGATTAGTGTTGTTATGGTAGCCACAGGGTTATAATATACACCAAATAAACTGGGTTGAATTGAATACGACTGATATAATAAAGAGATTTTATTCCTTAAAAGACAGGTGGACACACAATGTTGGACAAATAAAAAACGGAATATATACACTTAACTTAGGGAAGGGACAATGAAATAACCAGGATTCAGGTTAGCAGTTCATCAGGCTTCAGGTATCATTCAGATAAAATAACGAAGACATTGGGCATAGAGCTTACAATCGTTTATATGTGATTTGGGCTCTATCCCTAACATTGGGACTCAGGTATTGGATGACAATTACCTGGATCCAATTACCTTTTGCCAGCTAACGTGGGAAGCAATCTGGTACCTGCCCCCAGGTAGCTGGCACATGCGCACATCACTCTGGCAAGATACCTATTTTCAGCACCCCACACTAATAAGCTGTCGACTCAGTCTGCCTTTTGGGTATCTGGGCCGGGAAACTCTGTCCAGAGGTGTGAAGTATGGCAAGTACCCACGTCCTGCTTTTCCCTGCCCTAGAATACTTAATCAGGGTGGGGGAGCCTTTGATCAGTGGTCTTTCTGTAGACACACTGTCGCCCTCTGGCCATTAACATACCTTATGGGCCAGTAACTTTTGCGAGCTTTACCGTAGGCACAAAATACATTACATCTACAACAATTTATATATATATTTATATATATATATATATTGTTGTAGATGTAATGTCTTTTGTGCCTACGGTAAAGCTCGCAAAAGCATATATATATATATATATATGTAAAAAATATTCCGTTTGGTTGGGCCAAGCGGGCTACAAATTGCCATGCCCTCATGCGGGATGGGACTCTCCATGGTTGCCAATTTTCAGCTCGCTGCGACCCACCGAACCGGAGATAACAATATTGGATTTTAAAATCACATGTTACACAGATATCATTTCTCCGCCATTGGAGTCAATGGCAGAACCACACTTTAAACAGTTAACCATACTCCGTTCGGTTGATTGTAGAGGGCTGAAAATTGCCATGCAATCATGCCGGAGCTGTGACTGCATGGTGGCCAAATCCTAGTCCTCACCAAACCGGAGATAATGGTTTCAGGTGTTTACATTTTTACTCTTCGTTTTAAAACCTAGAGACTTTTCTCCGCCATTGTGGTCAATGGTGGCGACCCTTGTGGTGGCCGCGACCCTTTCTCGTGGCCATTGCCCTTCTGACCCGGTTGGGGTCGAGTAAGGGGGTTCCCATGAGCTAGGGGCAAGAAGAATTGGATCGCTAGCTGCCCCAGAATCAAAGTTATAATTTTAATATGTTTGAATTTGGCCGTGACCAAGTTCCCACGGTAATTTACGGATCAAAGCTCTTTCTTTGAGGTTGTAAATATTTTCGGATACTGCGGTTTGGCCGGCAGCCAACTCGGTTCCTGGGGAGCGGACTCAAGGTATTTCCCATTTAAATGCATTACGCGTTTATTTCAATGGGGAAGCGCCGCTCCTCCTCTCTGGCCCCATCTGCTGGTCTTTCTCGATATAGGGCCAAAAACCTTGAAATCTCCATAGACTTTCATGGAGCTCCAATGGCGACCTATGGGACAGGGCTGCAAATGGGGATTAAAAAGGCGGGAAGGGGAACAAAGGGCCATAAACATGCAAACACAATTAACCCTTTCCCTCCTGCCCTGATCCCAGTGTATGTGCTTGGTGCATACACTGTAGGGGTAGAAACACATGTAACCAGTGAAATACATACATACAACCAAAGGGGGGAACACATATTGTACTGAGGCAGGGGAATAAAAACACATATAAGCGTTATTACAGTTAACCCCTCGCCTCCCACATGATGGTAGGGGTGGCCAGCTGGGGTGTAACTCTTTTTTCCCTGGCCAGCCCCCCGTCACAAGTGTCGACCCACATTCTCCGTAGTAGAAGGAACTATTACGGAATAAATGAGTTTAGATTTGCAGAAATCCGTTGTGCCCTGTGTTCCTTCTACTACTGATCTAGGACTGGAAACAGGCTTTCGTTCAAGCATGGGAGCACCGGTAATTGTATCATTCTAACTATTTTTCAAGGTGTGCAGCATTTACTTCATATACCTGGACACACATTCTCCACCATAAGTGACAAACGCCACCCTTGCGTAGCGCTGACGTCTGTCTGGGCTCTTACCGACACAGTCTTCTAGGGTTTATTTAGAAAAAACAAAAGAATAAGCGGTAGCAGTATAGTGCGTAGCTCCAGGCTTCTGCCTGTTTTATTTCGTCCCAGTAGGGGACTGCAGTTTCAATAGATACATGTTGGAGGCGCTCAGCCATTAACCTTCAGCGATTTACTCATATTGGTGTCTTAACTATGTCCAAGACATACTTGAAAATGAGAGGTAACTCTCAATGTATTACTTTCTGGTAAAATATTTTATAAATGAATAATAAATAAGTGACACTAAACATTTCAAACACTGTGACTTTAAGGAACAAAAGAAACCATAAAGTAACACTTATCCATTTTTAGGGATCTAACTATACAGTGGTATCAGCCTCTCTAACGGTTGCTGGGCCAACTAACCTGGTACCCTCTCATTTAGGGTCACTAGATATACAATAATATCCAGTCTTTAGACATAGCTTAACTGATAGATGGGGACAGCGCCCCAAGAGTCCAGGCAATTCTTCCGGACAGTGAAAATGATGATGGGGGCATCCTACCCAAACTGGATACAGGGGAGCAGCGTGCCCCCAGCCTCCAGGCTCTAGGAGAGAATGAAGCAGCACGGCTAGCTGCCATATATACCTGTTTCTGTAATTAGGAGAGCAGGTGCGGGAGAACTAGACCCATTGTAAACTGTGGCCTGGTCTTTCCATCCACCAGCCTGAGTAAATGTGAAGCTGTGGGATGGATCCTTTTGCACTATTCCTGCACTTCCTGACCTAAATCAGGCAGAAAGCTGCCTAATATCCTGGGACTAAGTCACAGTATTTATCACATTTTTCACTTTATTAAGTTAAGATTATTTAGCACATTTATTGTCATCACCTCCTTCTTGGTGCCTTTTTCGTTTTATATCACATGACCACCAGCAGGTAAGAAGATAATATATCTTCAGCCATAAGTCATTTTCTGCCAGAAGGGCTAGTAATACATTTCTTTACAAGATTTATTATATTATACCAATATCAGAGGAGGTGAAATAACAAGAAGCGCCCCCACTCCCAGCTTTACATGATGGATTTTCTTTTTCTTGTTGCCAGGTTTCCCAGTGGTTGTCCTGGAGATTAAAGAGTAAGGCGGCCCATTGTGGCTAGCATTGGATCTTTGGGACATGGTTTGTCACGATATGTTGATGGTTCCATCCTTTTTGAGAGACTCTACAGATCTGTTATGTGCTAAAAAAGCTGTTAAATGGCATAAGAACTATAGATGAGTTACGATGGACGTTATGTCGTTATACTTCATCATTGATCATGACCAGGGTATTAAGGCTACTCAATTTTCCCTTCAGTCCTCCTCATTATCTATTTCACTTCGCACTTTTCTTTTAGATTCTATCACATTTTTTATTGACTCACAATTATTTTTTATTTGAGTCACAGTTTCTTGCAGACACGGTACGGCTATGGGTACCTCCTTTGCCCCGTCGTATGCTAATCTTTTTATGGGTCTCTGGGAATCCACATTTATTTTTGGTGATTTTAATCCTTTTCGGCATCATATTATTTTTTTACAAGCGTTCTATTGATGACCTGATTATGATTTGGGAAGGGGATTCACATTCACTGGACACTTTCATTAATACACTTAATTCCAATATGTTGAATCTTAACTTTACTTATGAACACCATATTAATCACATTAATTATTTAGATATCACTTTATTTATTGACGTTACAGGATAAATCCAGACTGACATTTATAGGAAACAAAATTCCAGGAATACCTTTCTTAAAGCGGATAGCAATCACCCCAGGTCACTCATCCGTGGTATACATGGTTCTTCTCAAGGATGTCTTCTTTCTACCCCCTTTGTATCTAAAGCTCTCTCCCGCCTTAAACCTTTCTCACTTTCTGCCCCACACCTCTGGAATGCCCTTCCCCTCAATACCCGACTAGCCCCCTCGCTATCCACCTTTAAGACCCACCTTAAGACACATCTGCTTAAAGAAGCATATGAGTAGCACTGGATAATCATGGACACATGACACAAAGCTTGGCCCCCTGCAGACGCACTTACTAGTATTCCCTCCTACTGTCTCTGTACGTTCTCCCTACCTACCAATTAGATTGTAAGCTCCTCGGAGCAGGGACTCCTTCCTTAATGTTACTTTTACAGTATGTCTGAAGCACTTATTCCCATGATCTGTTATTTATATTTGTTATTTATATGACATGTAATACTACTGTGAAGCGCTATGTACATTTTATGGCGCTATACAAATAAAGACATACATACATACATACCCAAGGGCCAATTCCTCCGCCTAAGGCGGCTTTGCTCTAACGAGGATTATTTTGATCAACAGGCCACCGAATTGGCAAACAGATTTTCTGTCAGGGGCTGCAGAACAGGGATACAGAGGAGGCTTGCATGAATGCCAAACTCTGTACTCATGCTGAGTTACTGTCTTATGGTTCGACTGGTTCTAGGCAGGGGGTTTAAATAAAGGAGAGACCAGGGCACACCCGAAGGGTCCAATCCGCTGTTTATTACACGGCATAGATGAAATCCGCTCAATCATCCAGAAATATTGGGAAGTGCTCACCATGGAGGAAGACCTTAAAGAGTCAATTGAACCAGGACCAAATTTTACATTTAGAAAGGCTAAATCCTTGGCAAACTATCTTTCGCCTAGTTTATTTACCTCCAGGTCAGACAGTGTTCATCAATCAAATTTGGTTCTTTTATTTTTATCTTTAAAACTTGTTTTAAACTTCTCCACAGACAATGTTTGTGTTAGATTATAATTTTTTTTAATTTGATTTGTCTATTTAATATGTTTTTATTTATGTTTATTATGCCTTTGTTGTTCCACCCTCGGAGTGCTCTGCCTCTTCCCTGTGTTTCATCCCCGCAGGGGGTTTGTGTCCAGGGGGATTGTTTTACCTGGGCACAGTTAGGCTGTGCTTTCTGATGTAGGGAGCTATATAGAGAGTGATTTAGACTATTGAAACTATTTTAAAAAAAAGCGCCCTGTACGAGAAACGCGTTGGAGGTTTCTCTTTTTAACTAGGTTAAATAAATTTTTGTTATTTTTTCAACTGGCCTCCAGTTCTCTTTTTCTTTGCTGTGCTCCTAGTTTTTTCCCCTTTCTGTTCCTGCTTACCTGTGGATGCACGCGGCTGTTACCGGAGGTCTTCGGCTTACCTGATCAGGATTGGATTTGTGAGTACGCCATCCATTGACTGTCCATTGCATTTTCATCACTAGGAGTAGCCTGGTTAATGTTGCGGGCGTCTGCGGGTTCCCGTCTGGGGACCTTTTGATCGCCGTGTCCAGTGTGTCCCCATTCTCTGTGATTGCCTTGAGGGCTTACATTGCAGTGGCAGCCCTGCCTGGATTACAAGGTTCCAGACTCCGGTACATCAAGGGTTATTAGCTGCCTCAGCGTGATGCACGCTTGTCTGTAAGGGCTAGTAGCGCCGTCCTTTGAGGTTCACTCCTCTATTTTCCTCCATTTTACAAATTGTACATTGGGAAACTTGTCCACCTTTCATTTTTCAGCGATTAAATCTATACCTGTTCCTACACGAGGGGATTGAATCTATACCTGTTCCTACACGAGGTGATTGGATCTATACCTGCCCTACACGAGGTGATTGAATCTATACCTGTTCCTACACGAGGGGATTGAATCTATACCTGTCCCTACACGAGGGGATTGAATCTATACCTGTTCCTACACGAGGGGATTGAATCTATACATGTTCCTACACGAGGGGATTGAATCTATACCTGTCCCTACACGAGGGGGTGATAGAATTAAACAGCTTAATCAACGTGAGATGTTTTGGACCCACTCACTTAATACTCTATCCCCTTTTGGGATTAATACAGAATGGGACCTAAAACATTTTCTCTAAGCTATATTATTCCTTTGCCCATTCTCAGGTTATATAATACTGTGTGTGTTTCATATACATTTGTTTCTATCATTGAGATACATATGTGTGTCTCTCTCTGGTCACATTTGATGAGTAGTATTGTATCCTTAATGTGGCAATTTTCTCAGTGTGGTTTATTTATTTACATCTTATTCATTATGTACAGTTAGGTACGGAAATAATTGTACACTGACACAATTTTCATAATTTTGGCTCTGTACGCCACCACAATGGATTTTAAATGAAACAACCGAGATGCAATAGAAGTGCAGACTTTCAGCTTTAATTCAAGGGGTTGAATAAAAATATCGTACGAAACGTTTAGGAATTGCAACCATTTGAATACACAGTCCTTTTATTTCAGGTGCTCAAATTAACACAATTATAAATAAAATGCTCATTTTTAATACTTTGTCGAGCATCCTTTGCAGGCAATGACTGCTTGAAGTCTGGAACGCATGGACATCACCAAACGCTGGATTTCCTTCTTTGTGATGCTTTGCCAGGCCTTTACTGCAGCTGTCTTCAGTTGTTGTTTGTTCGTGGGTCTTTCTGCCTTAAGTTTTGTCTTCAGCACGTGAAATGCATGCTCGATCGGGTTGAGATCAGGTGATTGACTTGGCCATTGCAGAATATTCCACTTCTTTGTCTTAAACTCCTTGGTTGCTTTCTCAAAATGTTTTGGGTCATTGTCCATCTGTAACGTGAAGCGCCGTCCAATCAACTTGGCTGAATCTGAGCAGACAATATATCCCTATACACTTCAGAATTCATCCGGCTGCTTCTGTCTTCTGGCGCATCATCAATAAACACTAGTGACCCAGTGCCATTGTAAGCCATGCATACCCATGCCATCACACTGCCTCCACCGTGTTTTACAGATGATGTGGTATTCTTCGGATCATGAGCCGTTCCACACCTTCTCCATATTTTTTTCTTCCCATCATTCTGGTACATGTTGATCTTTGTTTCATCTGTCCAAAGAATGTGTTCTAGAATTGGGCTCGCTTTTTGAGATATTTTTTGGCAAAGTCTAATCTGGCCTTTCTATTCTTGAGGCTTATGAATGGTGACTATTGTATGAATGTAGAACCCTCTTTATTTGCTCTCGTGAAGACTTCTCTTTATGGTAGACTTGGATAATGATATGCCTACCTCCTGGAGAGTGTTCTTCACTTGGCTGGATGTTGTGAAGCGGTTTTTCTTTACCATAGAAAGGATCCTACGATCATCCCCCACTGTTGTCTTCCGTGGACGTCCAGGCCTTTTTGTGTTGCAGAGCTCACCAGTGCGTTCTTTTTTTCTCAGAATGTACCAAACTGGTGATTTGGCCACTCCTAATGTTCCTGCTATCTCTCTGATGGATTTTTAATTTTTTTTTTTGCAGCCTAATGATGCCCTGTATCACTTGCATTGAGAGCTCCTTTGACCGCATGTTGTGGGTTCACAGCAACAGATTCCGAATGCGAATGCCACACCTGGAATCAACTCCAGACCTTTTACCTGCTTAATTGATGATGAAATAACGAAGGAATAGCCCACACCTGTCCATGAAACAGCTTTTGAGTCAATTGTCCAATTACTTTTGGTCCCTTGAAAAAGAGGGGGCTACATATTAAAGAGATGTAATTCCTAAACCCTTCCTCCAATTTGGATGTGAATACCCTCAAATTAAAGCTCATATACTGCACTTTAAGCCCATATTCATTATTTAACTGTAACTTAAATTTATTTTCGTACACAGCCGAAATAATAAAACTTGTATCGGTGTTCAATTAATTCCGGACATAACTGTATATTCCCTTTATTAAGATTCAAATTGTTCTTTGCTTTGGTAGTTGAGTTTACATTTATTATATGTATATTATTACATGATTATATTATATTATTTGGTGTTACAGTTTATTTAATTTAAATAATTTTATTCTCTCCACATCTTATCCATTTTTAAATGTTATGCTTTTTCATTTCATTTTTTTTGTCCTTATGAGTCTATGTAAGTTTATTGTTATTGTATTCTTTATTGTGTCCTTTTGCTGGATTTCTCCCCCACAGTTATACTGCCTTCTTTCCGTGGTTACATTTTCCCCGGACTGTGTTGTTCCCATGGGACGTTTTTACCTGGGATACAGGTAGGCAGTGTTTCCGGCGGGGAGTGCCTATAACGTGACACTCTCTAGACTCAGGAAATTACTCTTTGATAAAGCGCCCACGGCGAGAAACGCGTTGCAGGTTTCTCTTTTAACTTAGGCTGTGTCTCAGTAACTCTTTTATTTTTTCTGCTTTTGCCTCCAGTTCTTCTTTTCTGCAGTGCTCCTTTTTTTTCTTTGTTTTGAATGTGAGAGGAGAAGGAAAGAGAGGAGTCAAATATTACACCAAGGCCGCGTGCTTGGGAAATTATATGAATAGTATTTTTGACTGACAAAATATGACACAAAATGTGGAGCAGTTTAATTTGTGGGTCTTATGGCAGAAGATTACATGGGCAGTGTAGTCACTGCATCACTTAGATTGTAAGCTCTCCAGGGCAGGGATTTCCGTTCCTCTTGTCTGACTTTGTTTGTTGCACTTATTGTATTATAATTCCCTGCACTGTATTGTTTCTGCTGTAAAGCGCTGAGTACACTGCGGGCCTTATATAAATAAAGACATACATGGGCATCTACAGTATCTTTACACTATAGGTTGCTGTCTGGTTTAGTTGATATTAATGCACTAATATGATAGACCAGGAGTTCCTTAACTTTACTTCTCTGGACATTTTCAATGTTAATTATTTGGAGGATGTACATGTATCCTTAAATAACGCATACAGTAATAAATACAAGTTCTATATGTATCAATGATTTCACTGAGCGCTGCTACAAATACATTTCAGGCCTTCGGGACCACCACCAAAGTCATTAGGGGCCACTGGATGTCCATGTGCCACAATTTTAAATCCCTGGGTGAAGAGAATATTTAGTTAATTAAGTATTGGTGAAGTACGTTCTTCAGTGTTTTGGATTTGTAATTTGCGTTCAGTAATTTGATTTACAGATTGAAAACATTTGTTGTGTCTTTTTTGTTTAATTCTGTTAGAGATCGGCCTGAATGAGGAACAGAACTTGAGCTCTGATACATCCAGAAGCTGTCTGACTCCTCGCATCCCAGAAGTGCCAAAAAACAATGATTCCTGCCACATTTTAGACACATACAAGGAACCAGTGCCACATGGTGGTGAATTTACAGACCTTGTACAGCATACAGTGGAGACGGACTCTAAATATGAGTCCAGCAAAAGGTATGCGAGAGATTTAAGAAGAAGCCACGATGCTCAGCATTTTCTCTGTTGTCAGTGTGGCAAAAGCTTCTCACTCTACAGGGACCTGCTCACACACCTTTGTGTCCCCGCTAGGGAGCAAACCTTTACATGTACAGATGGTGGGAGCGGTTTCTCACTGGAGGGGAAACTTCATTCATACCAGATGATTCAGACAGCAGTGACTCATTTTACTTGTACAGTGTGTGCGAAACAGTTAAGTACCAAGAGGAACCTCCTCAGACACCAGATTATTCATACAGGAGAGAAACCATTCGCATGTGCAGAGTGTAGTAAAAGCTTTTCTCAGAAGGAAGATCTCCTCAAACATGAGCGGATTCATACAGGAGAGAAACCATTCACATGTACAGTGTGTGGGAAACAATTCACAGTTAAGAGCAGTCTCCTCAGACACCAGATGACTCATACAGGGGAGAAACCATTCACATGTACTGAGTGTAGTAAAAGCTTTTCTCAGAAGGTGGATCTCCTCATCCATGAGCGGATTCATACAGGGGAGAAACCATTCACATGTACAGTGTGTGGGAAACAATTCAGTATTAAGAAAAACCTCCTCCGTCACCAGGTGACTCATACAGGGGAGAAACCATTCACATGTACAGAGTGTAGTAAAAGCTTTTCTCAGAAGGTGGATCTCCTCATCCATGAGCGGATTCATACAGGGGAGAAACTATTCACATGTACAGAGTGTGGGAAACAATTCACTATTAAGAAAACCCTCCTCATACACCAGATGACTCATACAGGAGAAAAACCATTCACATGTACAGAGTGTGGGAAACAATTCAGTACTAAGAGGCACCTCTGCAGACACCAGATGACTCATACAGGGGAGAAACCATTCACATGTACAGAGTGTAGTAAAAGCTTTTCTCAGAAGACAGGGCTCCTTAACCATGAGAGGACTCATACAGGGGATAAACCATTCACATGTACAGAGTGTGGGAAACAATTCCGTATTAAGAGTAACCTCCTCAGACACCAGAGGATTCATACAGGGGAGAAACTATTCACATGTACAGAGTGTAGTAAAAGCTTTTCTCAGAAGACAGGGCTCCTCAACCATGAGAGGATTCATACAGGGGAGAAACTATTCACATGTACAGAGTGTGGGAAAAGGTTTTCTCAAATTAGCCACCTCCTTACCCACCACAGTATTCATACACAGGAGAAACCATTTCCATGTACATAGCGTGGGAAAAGCTTTTCACAGAGGATCAGCCTCCTTACACACATGAGGATTCATGCATGAGATAAAATATGTGATTGTTCAAAGTAGGGTTGGGCAATATACCAGTAGCATAGTAATACTGTGTCACGGTACAGCAGGCCAAATACACCTTTATATTTAAGGGATCAGTCACAAGGCAAAACAGGCAGTAAAATAAATTGCGGTTTATTCGGATAAGACCTCGGAAACACAGAAATACAAGAAACAGAGAATATACACACTTACTGGGGTCTGGGGAAGGAGATCTACCCTTTCCTAGTTGCAAGGTGCCTGCATCCACAAAGGCTTACCTTGATAGGGCCCTGTTTCGGGGCTTTTGGACCGTAATCCAGCCTGCTGGCTAGGCCATCCCATGCTTCCCTGTGTAAATAGCTCTTTCACAGAAGCACCTTTTGAGAGGTCCGCCAGCAGCCGCTTGTCTTCAGATCTCCAACAGGAAAAAGAGAGAGAGCTGTTTTGACTGCACGCTCTTATATAGGCTGGATTCCTATCTAGATCATTGAGGAGTGTAATAGCCAATTACAGCAGGGATTGAAATTACGCATTCACTGATAGGAGGGATAAATTCAAAACTTGCCAATAGAAACCTTGCTTATCAGTTTTGACATATAGGGCCGTTTTTCCCTGGCTCCGTGGTGTATACGTAAAACAAAGACATCCTAATCTGAATATTCTGCTCACCAAATGGTTTTCCCCCCTCTGCCATTCCTCTCCTCTTTGAACTATGGATTCTATGCAAACTAACTAGCATCTTCCATATGCCTGTGCTTTCTGTATAGAACCTTATACAGTAGTAAACATTAAAACAATATAAAGTACACTTCCTTACAGAATATACTTTGAAATGCTAATTCACATGTAATTCACGTGCTAATTCACACTGCCTTTTGTCACCAACCTGGGTTTAAATCACAGGACAAACACAATGCATTGCAGTTTTAAAACACAGAGAACCAACATTTAGACACAAGAGCTTGCATTCCACCATCTGCACCTATCATGTGGGGTTCCAAAACCACCTCTTCTCTAAGACACCAGCTAAGAATAACTTGCTGGCAGGCAAGACAGGTTAAAATTATCCCCCCCTTTTCCCTCATGTTCCAGAAGCCCCTGCCCTGCAACTATTTCTCATAAGAGGCCACCCATACATGACAACCCACTTACAAGTTTGTACAGGCAGTTGCAGGCCCATGAGGCAAAGGGAATTCACAGATAATGCATTAAGTGGCCCACTGGGCTTACACAGTTAACCCCACATACACAGTTCCTCGTTTATAACCCTATGGGGGGACAGTATAACAGAGGAACAAAATTACAGGCAACACAGTAAGGTATAATATTAGACCCAAGAGCTGACACCCTCAGCCCATACCATATGGTTTCAGGGGCAGCCAGCTGGGCTCCACCTTTATTAATGAAGACCGGCTACGCCTACCGCCACATACTGCAGTAATAAAAATGGACGGTAACGCAATACTTGCCATTACTTCTTGCCATGGCATTCCTATCAGCTGCTGCAGAGTGGGTGTGGGTCTTACAGAGAGGCGTGGGGGTGGGGACTGTGTCAGAGAGGGGACTGAGTGTGGGTCTGGTAGAGACAGTGGAGTGGGAGCAAGTCTGGGAGCTCCTTGACTTTCACATGCTGCAGCTATAAGGAATCCTCCTGTTGGTAATCTCACCCCTCCATATTAACCACTTCCCCTCTGCCATGCCTCTTATCCCTGCCCTTCCACCATGACTCAACCCCTTTCTCTCCCCGTATTTTTCTCGGCTCTCACCCGTGCCTCTTGACCCCCTCCTTCCCCATGCCCATTAACCCTCGCCTCCCCATGCCCTATTAATGTGTACTGGAGAAGGGTGGTCGAGGGGATAATTATAAACTTTCTTACCATGCACCCCAAAACTGGAACAACCTACTGGAGACGCTCGTATCCACCACCAGTTTAAGTTCTTTCAAAACTAAGGCAGTCTCACATTTAATCTGGTCTGTAACTGTTACATATGCCTATAATATATATTATCTTTAACTGTGCATGCAATGTCTTGTATATAATGTATACCTTGTTCCATTATGTAACTATTTGTAACCATGTATTATTTGTCATCTTAACTCTATGCCCAGGACATACATGAAAACGAGAGGTAACTCTCAATGTATTACTTCCTGGTAACACATTTTATAAATAAATAAAAATAAATGGTGAAGAAAGGGGCTTTAGTGTGGGTGTAGTTAAGGTAACATTTTTATGGAATCATTTGCTGTTCTTATAATATACTAAAATGTATTTGCTTTTTTACATTTTATTAAGAATGAAATGCATTTGTATAAGAAATATGTTTCACAATAAATGACCTTGAACATTTTGAGGACTTTTGCTTTTTTGCTTTCTATTGGGTGTTAATATATTGCTGATTATTGTTATCACGATAAATTACTTAATACTCTTATGGTGGGAAGTTTTTTGTTATTGTCTAACCCTAGTTCAGGGTGTTGGAAACAATTCCGTACAAAGTGTGACCTCCTGTCACACCCAAGTATTTACAGTGGAGAAACCATTTGCTTGTTCAGTGTGGGAAACAATTCAGTGTTAAGGGTCACCTCTTCAGAAACCAACAAATTCATGCAGAGAGAGACCTTTCACATGGACAGAGTATAGGAAAACGTTTCTTGGATGAATGACCTCACACACCACATGATTCACACAGGGGAAATAATTTGCATGTTCAAAGTGTGGTAAACCATTTTATACAAAGTGGGACCTCTTGTTACACCAGCAGATTTACACAAGGGAGCAACTTTTTAATTGTACATAATTTGGGAAACATTTAGGCACTGAGAGGCACCTCAACACACACCAAACAATTCATAAAAGGGGATTACATCATAATCAATTCCGTAATAGGAGGACAGTCCTCAGACACCAGAGCATTTACACAGGGGAGAAACCTTTCCCATGTGCAGAGTGTATAAAATGTTTCTCAGTAAGAAAACCTTGTCACCCAAGTGTTACACAGGGTAAGTATCTATGTATCTATGTCTTTATTTACATAGTGCCATTAGTGTACATAGCGCTTCACAGCACTAATACACATGACAATCATATAAATTATACAAATAAAACAATGGGAATAAGTGCTTTAGACACAAAAGTAACATTTAGGAAAAGGAGTCCCTCCAAAGAGCTTACAATCTAATTGGTTGGTAGGAAGCACGTACAGAGATAGTAGGAGGGCGTTCTGGTAAGTGTGTCTGCAGGTTGTAAATTTTCAGCCATGGAGCTACTCATATGCTTCCTTAAGCAAGGTGGGTCTTAAAGGTGGATAGAGATTGTGCTAGTCGGATACTGCGGGGAAGGGCATTCAAGAGGTGTGGGGCAGTCAGTGAGAAAGCTTTAAGGCAGGAGAGGACTTTAGATACGAAAGGGGTAGAGAGAAGACATCTTTGAGCAGAACGCAAGAGTTGGGATGGTGTATAGCAAGAAATTAGGGCTGAGATGTAAGGAGAAGCAGAAGAGTGTAAAGCTTTAACAGTGAGGAGGAGAATTGTGTGTGTTACAGGATTTGATATGAAGCTAGGAGAGGGATTTCAGCAGGGGAGACGCTGAGACAGATCTAGGAAAGAGTAGAGTGATTCTGGCAGCAGCGTTTAGGATAGATTATAGGGGAGACAAGTGAGAGGCAGGAAGGCCAGACAGCAGGAGGTTACAGTAATTGAGACGGGAGAGAATGAGGGTCTGTGTCAGAGTTTTAGCAGTTGAGCAACAGAGGAAGGCGTATCTTTGTGTAAGAGATGTGTGCAGAGGTGCATAGCATGGGGCTCCCTCTGGACTCCCGTTGACCCTGTTGGTTCCTCCCGGGTTCCCCTTCATTCCCTTACCTGCCGCTGCAGCTGTGACCAACAACAGAGAATGTGGAGGGTGCGGGGAGGGCTGTGGGTGGGAACTGAGGCACGGAGCAGGTTGCAATGGCGATCGCGTCGCTGACGGCTATCTTTGCAGGCACCGCCATCTTAGAGGCAATTGCATGTGTGCGAGCCGCTGCGAATTCGCAGGACAATCGCGCCAATGGCCAATAGGAAGAGGCTCCAAGCAGGGACTACATATCCCATGAGCCTCTGGGACAGGGTCACATAGCACGTATCAGCCAATAGGACTCCTGTATCCTCCTGCTCTACAGATAGATACTTTTTGTTCGCTGCAAGCCATGCCAGTCGGAGCTGGGACAAGGAAGGGGTAAGAAGCCAGATCTCCCCTATTGGGCCCCAGCTAGGCCATGACTCCCCTGTGTAGCTTGTGGTTGCTGCAGGGACACTGCCCTGTAGAACCAGAGCATAGGGACAAAGCCAGGACGTGGCTGCATCCTGGACCAGGGTGATCTGGGACCAGATCATCCATCTATGCCCACAGAGACTCTAAGGTGGTACAATCGACGCAGGACCCACCCAACGTAGAGGCGGAGGCATCGCGGTTCATCGCTTCAGATCCGTGGATCCCATATTCATAATGAGCGCACAGATGTGGACAAATCCGGCAGGTATTTCATCTCACCAAGTGCACCAACCATACATGGGTTAGTGGGGCAGCGATGTCACACACACGTCGGAGAGTGATTGACTCCGTGGACAACAGAGTGTTGGGTGCTCGGGCATTTTAGTACTTGTGATTAAACCCCACGAGGGTAAGATCACAGTGCAAAGGGGAGCACGGTGAAGGGGTACGACCCTGCAAGGCGTGTATGTTTTTTAATGTTATTTGTCTGCAGTAAAACTGTTATACCTATACAAGTGTGTTTTTTGTTTCAAACTTTTTTATTGGTTGTCACAGGGATAAACAAATTAGTACTATAACAGCGTTTCAAGGGGTATCTTTACAGCATTTTTGATATACAGTACAAAGTCCCAGAACCTTGTACTCAGAGTACTCTGTACTAATTCCAGAGATTCCTTAAACCATGAACCCTTTTTCAAATTTTCTTTGAAAGGCAGAGTCCCCTTGCAAATCCCTGTAGAGACAAATGAAAGAATAGAGGGAGAGAAGGAGAAGAGATAAGAGGGAGGAGGAGGCAAGGTAAGGAGGGAAGGGGGGATACACATGGGACCGGGATAGAGAGTCCCCCCATCCCAACCTGTTAAAAAAAAATTCTTGTTCCAGGAATCATGAATAAAGTACTTCTCCAAGAGAAAATAGTGCCAGAGATTGTTGAATACATTACTCGTGATTTCCCATCTGAGCACCGTTTCTTCCAGGACAATGATCTGAAACACACAGCGTCTCCTGCCCATATTCTTGCCAGCGGTATCAACTGGGTTAAGATGCCACAGGAGTAAGTTTGGTAACCGTTTCTCATTATTTTAATTCACCTTCAACCCGCCCCCCCCCCCCCCCTCCAATTCAATATCTCCAGACTTGAATCCCATTGAATTGGTATGGCATCAGTTGAAGGATTATATCATAAAAGTGGTGAAACCGTCCAAAAAGGATGAATTAGCTGAAGGAATAATGAGTTTCTGGAACAACATACTCACCGTACAAAGATGCAATAAATATATCTATCATCTTGCGATCGTATTGCTTATACTTTTAAAGCGTAATGGGCAGGCCACAGGAAAATAGTAAGGTACTGTACTGTAGTATGGTAAGTTCAGGTAAGTATGGCATTCAAAATAACTATTTTATATCAGCTCTTCCTCTCCACTTTCTACTGTACAGTATACAGTATTAAGTATTTTAATCTGGTCTGTAACTATCACACGCCCATAATATATATTTTCTTTAACTGTACATGCAGTGTCTTGTATATAATGTATACCCTGTTCATTTATGTAACTGTATTTGTAACCATGTATTATTTGTCTTAACTTTGTGCCCAGGACATACTTGAAAACGAGAGGTGACTCTCAATGTATTTCTTCCTGGTAAAATATTTTAAAAATATATTAAATCCAATACAGGATGTCTAACCTACAGTAGTATAGTTATACAGTATATACAGTAGTTACAATACAGTATACTGTATACAGTATAAATAAGTGACTTACAGTAGTTTGGCCTACAGTAGTTTTACAGTTATACGTGTAACGGTATTTCTGACTTGGCCTGACCCACCCAATCTCATATTGGCCTCTGTGGTCTAACCAGTCCCCATTACAGTGTGATAGTGTCTGGTGGTGCACCTGTTGGCAACAGGACTCCTGAGTCTCCCGCATGATGGTGTGTGGGGAGGACCCGTCCAGACAGGCAGCTGAGGTAGTGTGCGGAGTCCTACCTATGTCCAGTGCAGCGCCTCCACCTCATCAGGGTCCTTTCGGTCACTTGGGGATGGTCCTGGCGAGGAACGCCTCTGTGGTGCTCCTCTCTGTACAATCACTTCACACATGTACACGAGAGGGTTTGTAATTAAGAGCATCTTTATTGTACGGTGGGCCATGCTGCCCTCCACAATGGGGTGTATTAGCCCTTCATTGTCACCGCACTTCCCTTTAAAAGGTATAGTTCGCCTTAAATAGGGATTCCCTATCCCAGCCGGGATGTCTTTACTCTGTGCCAGGTCCCTGGACACAGTCTTCTTATTCAGCTACTATAACATAACTCTTAACTGCTCCTACTCTTACTCCTCCTCCAGCAACACTCTAACATTGGTTCAGTGCTGTGCCTTATGTATCCTTTGGAGGCTGGCACAACTCTGACATCACTAACCATGGAGTCAGAACCTGTGACCACTCCCATCCATACATAGGGCACCTCACCAGGGTGTGAGGGCAAACCTCCATAATTACTGCTGGCATGCCCACAACTTACCAGGCCTTACTGTCAGCAGGAGAGATGACTGTAGCCATTTTACATGACCGCTACATTCTCCCCCTGGTGAATCCCATCGTCCTCGCTGGGACCTAAATTTACATACCTTCCTCCAGGAAGCACTGTAACACAAAACATAATTGTTAACATCACACAGATTTGCACAATACAACAGAAAAATGACTACAGTGACATCCCGCCAAGCCCGCCCCGACCAGCAGCCACGAGCCCGCGTAATGTCTCAGTACCCCCTAATAGTAGTGACTCGGGTCAGGTTTCCTAACCTCTCTACCACCCATGTCCGGGACCGTGACATAATAATGTCTAGGCAGTCCCCTCTCGGGCCTATAGGTCACCTTGTGTTTATGTATGTTCCTCCCTATACTCCACACTCGCATCAGGTGATCTATCCTGTCCTCTGCCTTCCTTCCGGTAACTTCACTCCCCTTACTGACCAGATACATTTCAATGGTTTCCCTAAGCCACCTTTCTCTGTTTTCTTCTATCTCCTCCATGAGGGGTTCAGGGACATAAGGGTACTCCAACCCGTGGGAAGACTTATATCTGGCTATTATTGCCCGTTCAGCTCTACTGATCCTGGTCAGATCAGCATTACCTGCCCTCCCAGGTAGCACCCATGACAGGGGTTCATCCGGATCCACAGGGTCTGATATGATATCAGGTCCCATGGGCTCTATCTCCCTGTGTTCTATCTTGAGCCACCTCTCCTGCAACTCCCTATCTCGTTGCTCGGGTGAATTCTCCTACGGCCCACCAATAGTCTACTACATCCTCCCTACGGATGAGAAACCGCGTACGGTCCATCCAGGCTACATAGCCTTCAAAGAGTGGGGCCCACCAACGGTGTTCTTTGAACTTATGCGACTCCCTTGAATCGCTTTCGTCCGCATCCCCCCCAGAGAATACCCCTGATGTCCGTGCCGATCGTGGTACGGACCACCGTGATGATCTCAGGGCCTTTTTCTCTGGTTCGTGGGTCACCGGAGGCAACCACCGTCCTACCGCGGCCTTACCCAACTCTCCCCACCCTGAGAAATGCCTTCCGTAGCGCAACTGCGCTGTCTCTCCCCAGTCCGTCTCACCTCCTCCTCCAACGGTATGTCCACAGATTCTAGGCTAGGCGGGGAACCCGGGGACCGTGTGATTGGGGCAGGGGTTTTACCTATGGCGTGGGGCTGGGCGTAAGGGCAAGCGAATGGGCGCCACGGGGCTACGACCCGTTCTCGGCTGTCCGTAGATTGATCCAATGAGGATAGCTCACCCTCCTCAGTCCTCGGACCGCCCATCCAGCTCCTGGGCCTTTGAGGCGATCGGGGACCTTCACCCGATCGCCGAAGCGTCGCTGCTTCCTTCCCAGCGGTTCCGCCGTCGCCACCGGAAGTGATGTCCTCCCCGGAACCGGAAGCGCCACCATCTTGGGTTGGACCCCCATGCGGGATTTCTTCCTCGATGACGACAGCCGGAAGCTCCGCTGTCGTCTCCACCGGAAGTGATGCCGTCTCTACACGTGCATCTTGGGCCTGGCACGGCCTTTCTACCACTACGCTGTCTGCCGGGACAAGGTAAGTGATTGGGCTTCGCTTACCAGTCCGCAGGGGTGTAGGCGTCTCTCGCCCGTCCCCACCATATCCTGGGGCGGAGGGACTCCGTCTCTCGGCTCGCCGATCTGCGGGGGACGTCCTGTTCTCCAGGCTGCCACTCACCCCACGGGGTGTCGTCCTTCCCTGTTCCTTCTTGGGCCCCGATTTTACCACCGCTAGCTCGCGGAGATCCTCATCCGAGTAGTCTCCCTTCCCCTTCCCCGATTTAGGGGTCACCGATCGGGGCAAAAGTTTCTTTTCAGTGCGGTCGGGGGGTGACCCGACCATCTCGGTTGCTGCTGACCCAGCCGATTTGATCGACTCCAGTCCCCTTTCTCCGGGACTTGCACGACTCATCCATAGTGCACCAGGGGACTGTGCGGCTCGCCTAGCCGTATCCCCCAGGGGGTCAGCAGGTTGTATCGGAATGAATGTTGGCATTGGCCACAGATACAATGTCCCGCAGTGTGGGCAACGTGCCGCTGTATTAACAGTGCCTCCGGGCAGCCCGCATTGAAGGCAGAGCCCGACCACCGTCTCGGTGTTGGCCACCCTGACTACCAGTAGCCCGCCGGGTACCGAGTAGGGCTGGGTGGAGACCATAGTGCCCACAGTGGAGGAGCAGGCCATTCTTTTAATAGGGGCCACTTTCTGTATGGGTCTCTCCAGGTCAGTGGTTCCTCGCAACTGACTGGTAGAAGTTGCTGGGCCAGCCACTCCCTGCTTCGGCTCCTCCCCCCGCTGACATAGCTGGAACCCGCCCCCAGGGGTTGCAATAATGGGCGGGTCCCACAGGGGAATAGCATGCCCCTTAATTAAGGCCGCGCCTTTCTCAGTCCTGGTGGGCGCGGTCGGCGATAGTTTGCTCTTCAGTGGGGCGCACGCCACGGGTGCCTTCCCCATCAGTCTCTGATCGCCATTTTGGGCTCTCAGCACCAAGCGGATCCTCCATTCCTTGGGTTGTCACGCTCTCGTACCAATTATCGTACATGGGGCTCCGCTCTGCGGGGCAGCCACCACACCAGTACAATAAAGATTTGCTCAGATGCACCACCACATGTGTACCTGATCTAGGCTGGACTCATGTTGCACTACCTCAGGCTAGGCTCACTCTCTCAGTGTCTGCTGTAACTCCTTCCTCCCAGTCTGTGCTCCCTATGGTAAGTGTCTGGAATGGGCTAGAGTACTCTGGCTCTGCCATGCAGTACTTGGGGCGTCTACCTGTCTTGGTTAGCCTAGCGCAGACCCTCTCTGGGATTCCTGACCACGTTAACAGGCTATCCCTTCTGGCGTCCTACCAACTAGCACTACCTCAAAGTGACTCGGTCAGCTATAGCCCGGCTCCAAACCCCTCACTCCTTTCAGGCCCCTAGGTCGTCCCTGTGAACTGACAATACCCTGTCAGCCTTTGACCACCCCTAGGTCCGTCCCAACGCAGCACAGAGTGGCAGCAGACATTCTCCCTGTTTCCCAGTGTGCCTAGCTAGAGCCTGTCCTGTTGACAGATCTGATCTCAGCAGCTCGCCTCCAAATGTAACGGTATTTCTGACTTGGCCTGACCCACCCAATCTCATATTGGCCCCTGTGGTCTAACCAGTCCCCATTACAGTGTGATAGTGTCTGGTGGTGCACCTGTTGGCAACAGGACTCCTGAGTCTCCCGCATGATGGTGTGTGGGGAGGACCCGTCCAGACAGGCAGCTGAGGTAGTGTGTGGAGTCCTACCTATGTCCAGTGCAGCGCCTCCACCTCATCAGGGTCCCTTCGGTCACTTGGGGATGGTCCTGGCGAGGAACTCCTCTGTGGTGCTCCTCTCTGTACAATCACTTCACACATGTACACGAGAGGGTTTGTAATTAAGAGCATCTTTATTGTACGGTGGGCCATGCTGCCCTCCACAATGGGGTGTATTAGCCCTTCATTGTCACCGCACTTCCCTTTAAAAGGTATAGTTCGCCTTAAATAGGGATTCCCTATCCCAGCCGGGATGTCTTTACTCTGTGCCAGGTCCCTGGACACAGTCTTCTTATTCAGCTACTATAACATAACTCTTAACTGCTCCTACTCTTACTCCTCCTCCAGCAACACTCTAACATTGGTTCAGTGCTGTGCCTTATGTATCCTTTGGAGGCTGGCACAACTCTGACATCACTAACCATGGAGTCAGAACCTGTGACCACTCCCATCCATGCATAGGGCACCTCACCAGGGTGTGAGGGCAAACCTCCATAATTACTGCTGGCATGCCCACAACTTACCAGGCCTTACTGTCAGCAGGAGAGATGACTGTAGCCATTTTACATGACCGCTACATACGGTTTATAGTTTAACATGTACAGTGGCGGCACAACTGAGTCTACAGCGGCCGCCACCGCAAACCGCATGAAGACGCGGCTTGTTTTTTTTTTTTTCGCAGCGTGCCGCGCTTCATTGATGCGCGGTCACGCTGCAAAGGGTGTGTGCACGCCCCGAAGGTGGAGCGGGGTAGGGGGTGTGTGGGAAGGGAGAGGGGGACCCGGGGGGGACCCGGGGGAGCGAGGAGAGGACGCGAGGGGGAGAGGACGCCAGGAGGAGCTCCGGCTGGCGCGAGGACAAGTTCGGCGCCAGCCGGGAAGCAGCAGCGGCACAAACCTGGAGAGTGTTAGACTCAGCCGTGTCGCATTAGTACCAGACACTTTTGATATTATGAGTATCCTTTCTTCAAGCAAGATGCATATTGTTTCAACATATACATATTGGAACTTTTCATTATCTATTGGTAGCAACGATTCATAGAACATTGTTCTTTTTTTTTCTCTCTAGCTGGCAGGCGGAGAGGGAGGGGAGGCTGTGTAAAAGTCACGGAACACAGCATGTCCCGCCCGGGAGGAAGGCTATGATCGGGACAGTACATGGGGATGTATGGGTGACATGGGGGGTGTTTGGGGGGGACATGGGTGTTTGGGGGAGGACATGGGGGGTGTTTGGGGGAGGGCATATGGGGGACATGGGAGGGCATACGGGGGACATGGGAGGGCATATCTGGTGTATGGGGGGGGCATATGGGTTGCATGGGGGGGCATAGGGGGACACAGGGGGGTATCAGCCATGCGGTCACTCTCCCATAAACCTTATCATAGGAAACACACGGACTGATGAAACAAGGAAGGTTACACGGCGTTGAGCACAGTTGTAGTTAATAACACAAAAGCTGTTGTAAGTAGAGTTTGGGGTTTTAACCCCTTGATGACCCGCTTCAGCAGGCTCCGTTGTTTTAATAAATAGATATTATATTTTCAGCTTTAGTGTTAATTGTTATATTCTTTGCGATGTGTTTTGTGTTGTTTGTCTGATTTTAACTTTTACAAGTTACACTATGATTTTTTTCTTGTCTCTGTCCCTATGTCACGGACCCCTGGAATGGAGATTTCCTTTTGATTGGACTATCTGGATCCTATCTTCCCCTTATCTTTTTGGACTACATTTGTTGGACTTATTGGACACTTCCTTTTGGGCGCTGGTTTGTATCTGTTCACAGTTGTAGTTACGTTAGTAAATATAGCTAGTTAAGTTACAGGGTATAGGCTAAAGGATCATACGCTCAGATTTATTAGTTTTAGTGGCTTATGGGGAATTAGAGATTAGGGATGGAGAGGTTGTTTAGTTTATAGTTATATAGGTAAGTTGCTAAAGAAAGTTCGGAGATCTCGGGAAGATAAGTTATATGTAGATAAGTTATACAATATAAGTTATATGTCACATAAATTGTATGTTGTTACAGACGATGCTATATAATGTGAGTTTGCAAATAATGTAAATAATAATATATAAATAATGTTTATGGGGTATAAGGGCAGGCACAAGTGGGCGTTAAATACACGCTTGGCATGTAACACATATCTGTAATACATATAGTAGATGAGAGTTAGGTAAGAGATATGAACTAGGTAACGTTAGATAAGTAATAAAATCAGGGTTAGGCAATAAGTAAACAGAAAAAAGAGATACCTCGCTCTAACTCAAAATGTGCCTATTTTGTGCTGCCAGGGAGTGGGACTGAAATGGACATATAGTAAATGGAATGTGTCAAAGAGACACAATCCACATAAAGACTCCCTTTACAAGGCGCACCACAGGCCAAAAGTTTATAATATAATGTTCGGTCTTACCAGGGTTATACACTAACAATTAATACTAAAAATAAAATAAAAAATGCTTTATTTATATTCTTATAATGAAATCTAAATGTGTTGTGAATGTTTAACTAAAAGTAGCAAGTAGGTTAATCACAGCTACAGACAATAATGTGTATTCTCGTAGTTCAGATGGTAGAAAATCCCAATTTAATTATAATAGGGGTGAGGAGGACAAAGACTCGTGGTCATATAGTCAATGATTAGAGTAATCTCTGAGTCTTAGCATATAGGTGTCCTACAAGCTATGTCGACCTATACACCTGGTACATATCTTAGTCCTATGATTTCATGGGTAAGTGATTTATATGATCTCCCTAGTAGGGTAAAATCAGTAGATCGTCTTAGCCACAGAGTGGGTTTATGAACTCCATGGATATATGATATTGCCCATATACCGTGTAAATTGTTGTTACAATTAAAAATAGGTGTTCCAAAATGCCCCTCTCCTGATTCAGGTGGTATGCTGTTCCCAGTCCCAGCATATCATAGGATCCTTGTACACATGTAAGTATGGTGTAATAACAGTATTCTGCTAAAACTGTCTTTACAAATAAACACAAACCCTGACGTGTATTTCAGTGTTTTAGTGTGTGTATATACCCTACTTATGGGCTTGTGAGTTGCATGTACATTTAGTATTGCCCATGTATCGTGTGAATTGGAGTTACAGTAATACGTCAGAGCTCCAAAGAGCCCCTCTCACGATTCAGATGGTATACTCTTGCAGATCATAGTATATCATAAGGCCATATAATGTAGTGACAATGTACTGCTATGTCTGTCTTAGCAAAGAAAAACAATCACTATATATATATATATATATAGTGAGTAGGGGTAAAGAGGGCCACAATTCGTGGTCGTATCCCCTGATGAAATCCGCTTAGACGGAAGAAACGCATAGGGTCACGTGGTGGAGGCATCTACGGTGGTCGAGCAGCTCAGGCACAAGAACTAGGACGTCAGTTCCGGATTTCTCGGCTCTCTGACTGTAGAGAACTCGTGTGATCGAGGAATTCCTTCCGGGTCCACAGAGAGAGTTTGGAGCGGCAACAGCGTCAACATTCACATCCATTTGCTGAGTACACAGCCACTTGCAGATCGAGGAGAACTACAACAGTGTGACGTCGGCTTGGTGCATGGGCTGGTCCCATAATATGCTTTTAACTTATTGAGAAAGGGTGAGTTGGCAATTGTCGTTACTTGGTGTATTAAACCTTTCATCACTGATTTTATACTAGGATCGGGCGCTTTTTCTTCTTTTTTTCCAATAGATATCGTGGGAGGTTGGTGAGCCCAAGAAAGAAGCAGCCTGGACTTTATTTTTTCAGTTCAAAGGACTCATAAGGACATTTAAGTACCATCCATTTTTCTATTTTATGGTTTTTTATTCATTATGTGTTAGCATTTTTATCATTGCCACACTTTTTTACATCAATTTTTCTTTTTTATACATCACATTTTTGGTAATTAAGTTATATTATTTTTATACATTTTTTGCATTATACGTTTTTTTACTTCTTTTTTTATTTTTATATATATATTTTCTTAATTATCCACTGTTACCTCACCACAATCCTAATTTATATTGTTATTTATTAGACATCTGTGCTGGGTGCATCATCTTGCTGCACGAGATCAATACACAGCAAATTGGGTGTCACTGACAGGGGCGCTGTCTTTATTTCTTTTTATATATATATATATATATATATATATATATATATATATATATATATATATATATATATATATATATATATATATAGTGAGTAGGGGTAAAGAGGGCCAAAATTCGTGGTCATAAGTGGATCGTGTTAGCCATAAAACAAGGCTTATGATCTGCATGGACATACAGTGTTGCCCATATACCGTATGAATTGTTAATACAATGGCAAATTAATGCTCCAGAAAGACCCCTCTCATGGTTCAGATATTATGCTGTTGCAGATCACAGTATATCATGGGCCCCGTATATTCAGATAAATATGGTGTAGTAACAAATTAAATGTGCATTCAATATTGCCCCTTTATCATGTAAATTAATATTACAGTGGCAAATCCGAGCTCCAGAGAGCCCCCCATACAATGTAGGTGGTGTGTTCATATATTTCACATTATATCATAGGACCGTATGTTGTAGTAACGGTGTACTGCTGTGCCTGTCTTGGCAATGAAAGCTGAGTCATATATTGCACCGCTTCATAGTGGCGTCCATACTGCCAAACGGGTTCTCATAAGAACTACTACGTCTGTATATCAAAAGTATCGGATGGATAGACCTTAAAAGCTTGCTGCCACACATTGTATAAACTTAAAAACAGCCGGCTAACCCGACGTGCATTTCGTCGCTAAACCAGTGGCGACTTCTTCCGGCGTGGACGTTGCCACGTACATGTCCACCCCTTTATACGTAGCGGTTGTCATAGCAACCGGATAGACGCTTTTTACGAGCCGTGCTCCCTAGCGGTTGTACTGAGGGAGCTGCTCAATAATGGTTAGTGATTGGACCCATAGATTTTGTACTTCTAAGTATCTCTAGAGTGTTTCTTTTCACTTATAAGTGTCACCTCATATTGAATCATATGGCAAAGGCTGCAATTTGATCTTATGTTTACAATGAGATCAAAAATAGGGACTTCTGGGGAGTGATCCTGTATTCAGAGGAAAGGGGTCTATACAAAGCCCTCATTAATTCCTGAGGGGTATTGAGTGTGCAATAAATAGATCCACTTAGCCTCACACTGGAGAAGTAATCTATCCCATATTCCCCTTACGGGTGCTTGGGGCAATATGATCAATGCCATGAAAAGTTAAGGTGTTAACATTTCCTGCATGTTTCTCACGAACATGCCTAGAGACTGGGGTAGCCAGTCGGTTTCTAATGGAAACCAGATGTTCTAAAGTTCGCCTTCTCAGTTCTCTTTTAGTTTTACCCACATATTTAGCTCCGCATATACAAGTGATCAAATATATCACTCCTGTACTTTTACAATTAATAAAATCCTTAATTGTGTAGGTTTGAGTATTGTCCCAGTTGAAAAAGGTCTTACTTTCCTTCATATGGTCACAGGCCTTACAATTATGGCATTTATAAAAACCTTTTACCTTTAGCCATGTATTCTGATTTTTGTTTTTTTTTGTCTGGTATAGTGACTATGTACGAGGAGATCACGGATGTTTTTGGATCTCCTCCAGACCACTGATGGTTTACTTTTCAAGACCACCTTCAAGTCATCATCATTTATGAGTAGATGCCAATATTTCCCCAATATCACATTAATTTCTCTCCATTGACCATTAAAAGTGCTGATGCATCTAATCTCTTTGCTGCTGTTGGTTTTTGACTTATCTAATAACAGTTCATCGCTTGGTGTGGTTACCGCCCTATGATAAGCTGTTTTCAACTGTGTTTTTGAATAGCCCCTTGCTAAAAACTTATCTTACATTTCCTTCGCTTGTTGTTTGAAGGTTCTTAGGTCAGAACAATTTCTTCTTATCTGCAGATATTGACCTGTGGGGATCCCCCTAATTAGGGCTTTAGAGTGATAACTATCTGCCCTGAGGTAACAGTTAGTTGCTGTTTTCTTTTTGTAGTTGCAGGTTGAGAGATACCCATCAGAGGTTTTGCTAATTTTTAGATCTAGGAAAGTAATACTTTCTAAGCTGACTTCTGATGTTAGTCTGAGGTTATGCTCATTAGCATTCAGCAGACACAGGAAATTGTCTAATTCCTCTCTGCTGCCTTGCCACAGCAGCATAATGTCATCAATATATCTGATCCACATATCGATGTATTGGGTATACTGTGACATGGCCTCGGAGAACGCACTAACCTCTTCCCACCAACCTAAATAAAGGTTGGCGTATGTGGGGGCACATGTAGTGCCCATAGCGGTTCCCTGTATTTGCAGATGGTATTTGCAGTCAAACAGATAATAGTTATGCGGGAGTATAAATGAAAGGAGTTCAAGAATAAATGTGTTGTGATCTTGAAAAAGGGAGTTTTTGGTAGCCAGGAAATATTTTACTGCCCATAGACCCACTTCATGCTTTATACTGGTGTACAGTGACTCTACGTCAAAACTGACTAGTAGAGTAGTGTCTTTTACCTGTATACCATCAAGACGTCTTAGTACATCCTTTGTGTCTTGGACAAATAAACAACCAACTATAGCAACATTCTAGAGTATTCCAAAGATACATAAAAATAAGAACAAGCCCCCTGGTAGACCCATAGTGTCGGGCATAGGGTCACTCACAGAGAACTCAAGCATATATATTGACAAAGTCTACCATCCTATGTCCTGTTGCGAACCAATTCAATGCCCAAAAATGAAAAGTTACCAACGCCTCCATGTCGACACTCAGAAAAGTGCTTGGACACTGGATGATTCAGGTCATTTAATCTGATGTCTTAAATGCTCCAATATTCTTATTTTGAGAGCTCTAATCGTCCTACCCACATACCTTTTTCCACATCCACATGTGATCAGGTAAACTACAAATTGACTCTTACAATTTATAAAGCCATTGATGTAATATTGGTTCGCAACAGGATGAGGGGTGGTGACCATATCAATTTATTAAACCGAAGGGAGGCTTATTGGATTTTTATTCTTAGAACACGCTCTCCCTTCGGTTTGAATATTGAATGGCATTTGAGTCACTTCCTTTGATCTGGTGTTTCCTTATCCAGTATTTTTATGATTAGCTCTGGTTCCTTGTTTTTGTCTGTTTTCCTGTGGTTATTATATTTATCATTTTTTATCAATACATTATCTTCAGACATTTTTTCATGAATTGCTAATAATAATTTTTATTATGATTATTATATATTTAGATTATGCGGTATTACCATTATCTTATCAAGTTATTAATATTTCATATTGTTTTAATTCATTCCTTTTTTTGTTTAAATGTTAGTTTATTATTGTTTTATTTTTGCCTTATTCTTTCCTTTTCCTTTCTTTTTTTCTTCTTCCTTCTTCCTCTCTTTTCTACTTTTCTTCTCTCCTCTTTTTTTCTATTCTCTTATTATTTTTCTTTTCCTTCTTCTCCCTTCTTTCTTTTTTTTTTTTTTCAACTTTCATTTTTATTTGTGGAAATCCGATCTACAGACACGCACCGCCCATGGGCGTACATTATGGTCAAACCACATTTTTATGAGAAAACAGCTGTCGACACTGACAGCACCAAACGAACCCCAATTAGGGATTTAAGACAGGACGTACTTGACTTACAGGACTGGGGAGGAGACGTATGGTGGAGGGGGAAGAGGGGGGGGGGGCGTTCTTGCGATATTCTGGCGAGGGGTTGAAGCGACTACAAGTAGCTGGAGATTCACTTTGATAGCTGTTGCTCATTGTAGTGTGTGGGTGGCCCTAAATAACGTCTCCCTACGTCTATGTCCCGTCTGTCCCATCCAAGGAGAACGCATTTTTCATACTATTAGTGCAAAATTGAGGCGGCGTCCACCCCTGGGATGTTGGTTTGTTCCAGCCACGGGCCCCAGACTTTTAGAAATTTAGCGCCAGAGTCGTTGACCCAACTCGTCAACTGCTCCATCTGGCAGACGTGCCAAATTCGGTTCCTGATTTTGGGGATAATTGGGATCTCATTCTGCTTCCACAGTGCTGCGATCTCGCATCGGGTGGCGGTCGCAAAATGCATGACCAGTTTATGTGTTGTTCTAGACATGCCCTGGGGCCGCCTGCCCACAAGGAACAGCCACGGGTCCAGGGGGATCTCTAAGTCGAGCATCCCTTCCAGCCAGTTTCGAATTTTTTCCCAAATCGGGACCACCCTTGGGCAAGACCACAGCATGTGTTTAAGGTCAGCCAATTCTCCGCACTGTTTAGGGCAGAGCGGCGAATAACCTTTGACAAATTTAGATAATTTGACTGGGGTGTGGTACCACCTCATGAGGACTTTATATGCGTTCTCCTTTAATGTGACACATATTGAACTTTTCGCTGCAGTTTGCAATATGTATTTCCAGTCGTCGTCCTCTAATGTCTCCCCTAGCTCTGTCTCCCACTGTCGCATGTATCGTAGGCGGGGGGAGTCCTTACCAGCCGGACAGACTACCTCCCTGTACATCCGAGATGTCAGTCCCCGTGTGTCCGTTGGTCTGGAGCACAGCTGTTCAAAATTAGTTCGTGCAGGACGAACAGGAAATTTGTTATAAAATGCCCTGACCTGGAGGAATCTAAATAATTCTGAATTTGGGAAATTTGATGCCTCTTTAAACCAATCGAACGTCTTGATAGATCCCTTACCCCCCAGGTCCTTTAATCGGTTGTACCCTGCCTGCGTCCACTTTACAAATTTATCACTCGACAGCCCCGGAGCAAAGTCCGGGTTGCCCCATAGGGGGGACATTAATGTGTGGGGGGTGGTTAAGTTAGCTTTAAATTTAGATGTCTCCCAGACCGCTAAGGAGTTCGCCACTGCGCAGAGCGGCGTTCCAATGCCTTTCTTGCATTGTTTTGGTAGCCAGATCAAATCTTGAAGTGCCACTGGGGCACAACATTCCCTTTCTAGCTCTGTCCATCTTCTGTTTGTGGGGTCCGTGTGCCATTGAATGATTTGGCCTAATTGTGCCGCTTTATAATACGCCATCAAGCAAGGTACCGAAAGTCCTCCTTTTACTACTGGTTTTGTCAGTAGGCTTTTTGCAATTCGTGGGCGTTTTTTGTTCCAAATAAATTGGATGATGTGAGCTTGAAGGGCTTGGATCTCAGATTTAATTAAAGGTATTGGTAGGGTCTGAAACAGATATAACATTTTGGGCAGTAAATTCATCTTGACACTATGAATTCTGCCGAACCATGATATCCCGTACCCCGCCCATACCCTGAGATCTTCCTTGAGCTTCTTCATCATCTTGGGGAAATTTGCCTTATATAAAGTATTATAATCCCTAGTGATGTATACCCCTAAATATTTGATAGCGGAGGATTGCCACTTAAAATTGAAATTTAATTCTAATAATTTTTCGATTGGTTTAGGTAGATTGATGTTGAGCGCCTCAGACTTGGCCTGATTAATCTTGAACCCTGAAATCCTGCCAAAGGCGCCCAAGATCTCAAAGACATTGGGCAGGGTTGTCAGCGGTTTAGAGATGGTCAGGATCACGTCGTCTGCATATAGCGCAGCTTTGTGATGCGGTCCCCCCAATTGGATTCCTGATATATTAGGGCTTAATCTAATGTGGGCTGCGAGGGGTTCGATACAAAGGGCAAAAAGTAAAGGGGACAGCGGGCAACCCTGGCGAGTTCCACTTCGAATGTTAAATAGCTCGGAAGGGAAGCCCTGATGCCGCACTTTCGCTGTGGGGCCTGCGTATAGGGCCATTATTGCTTCAAGAAGGCGGCCCCCAAACCCAAACACCCCCAGCGTCTCTCGGAGGTAGGACCAATCGATACGGTCAAATGCCTTCTCGGCATCCAGACTCAACACCATGGACGGAATGTGTTTTTGTCTTGCCAAATCTATTAGATCAATTATCCGTCTGGTGTTATCTGCCGCCTGTCTACCTGCAATAAAGCCTACTTGATCCGGATGTATCAGGCCTGGAAGGACACTACCCACCCTGTTTGCTAATAGTTTGGAGAAGATTTTTATGTCCGAATTAATCAGGGAGATTGGCCGGTAGCTCTTGAAGTCTGCCGGGTCCTTACCAGGCTTGTGGATCACCGAGATAGACGCCTGGAGCATCTGGGTCGGGAAGGGCTCTCCCTCTAGGATCCCGTTAAATAACTTCAGAAGATGAGGGGCTAGGGTCTTACAAAAAATTTTATAGTATAAATTTGAGTATCCGTCAGGGCCTGGGGCCTTGGCTGGTTCGAGGGACTTAATTACCTCTGTGATCTCTTCCAGGGTGAAATCACCCTGCAGGGCCTCCTTCTCAACCCTGCCCAGGGTCGGAAGCTGTGCCTCAGACAGAAACCTCTTGAGGGCAGCCGATGTTTTTTGGTTATGGGTGACCTTATCTCCATCATACAGTGTTGCATAGTATTTCCGGAATGTTTCCACTATTTGTTTCGGATCAGAGGTAAGATCACCCTGCTGGGTTCTAATTGCTGCTATCCGAAAGTTTGGAAGCTTGTTTCGGAGCTTGTTGGCTAGTAAGGTATCTGGCTTGTTGGCTTTTTCATAAAATCTGCGTTTGGACCAAGCTAACTCCTTCTCGGCCTGGGATGATAACACCAAATTAAGGGCCGCCTTGGTATCTAACAATTCTTGCCACGTGTTCTGGTTTTTATCCGCGGAGTGTTGTGCAGTGAGAAGTGTCAATCTCGCCTGCAGCTCATGTATTTTAGAAGCTTTCTCTCGTCTCCGCTTACCAGCGATATTCATAAGGAACCCCCTAAGAGTAGCCTTATGGGCTTCCCAAAGCGTGGCCTGCGACTGTACGCTTCCCTCGTTTTCTCTAAAGAAATCTTTTATCCGGTCCCGTATCGCCCTTTCGGTGGCCGGGGCCTTGAGAAGAAGCTCATTGAGCTTCCAGTTTGCTCCGGGTCTGTCTAGCCCTACAATCGTGCACCTCAGCTCTATAGGCGCATGGTCGGACCACGAGATCTCGTGAATCTCTGTGTGGCCCACCACTGGAACCACTCTGTTTGATACCAGGAAGTAGTCTATTCGGCTATATCTGTCATGGGGATGTGAGTAGAAAGTATATTCTCGGGTCACCGGGTGTTGCTCTCTCCAGATATCCGTCAACTGACAGTCTTGAAGGCCCTTGCGGAGGGTTAATATGTCCTGTCTGTGGGTAGTGTTAGGTTGGGTGCATCTGTCAAGGTCAGGGTCCAGTGTGCGGTTCAGGTCCCCAGCGAGGAAGGTATTTCCCTTTGCCATTTTATGTAGTATGGAGAAAAACTGTTCAAAGAAAACAGGGTTTTGTTCGCACGGGGCATATACTGACGCTAGTGTTACCTGTTGATTTTGTATCTTGCCCGTTAAGATTAAGAATCTACCCTGTGGGTCAGAGTATTGCTTATCTATGGTCAGGGCAAGCCTGTTGTGCGTGATAATTGCTACGCCCCTCTTTTTGACATTTGCCGATGCCAGGTGGAATGTTTTATAGCTCTTATCTAGAAATTTCGGGTGGTTTACGCGGGAGAAATGAGTTTCCTGTAGGAAAATAATGTCGGCCTTCCGCCGGGTATATTCCCTAAAGGCAATTCTCCGCTTAACGGGACTGTTGAACCCCTTCACATTATGTGAAACCATAATAATCTCATTACTCATCTGAACAGTATATCGTGAACCATCTACGTAACCGCCGTTGTTGGACCGGTAGGTATCCTGTCTCCTGATGTCTTTTTCGCCGATCAGTCTCCCGCTTCTCTCTCTCCGTGCACCAAGCTTTTGTTTCTGGGATTGACATCCAGGGAGGGCTGACACAAAAGGGGGGTGGGGAGGGGAACATATAGACAAATAACAAAGAAAAAACAGATATCAGAACATGGGTCACGTGGCATTGGCACCCGTGCCGCAGGCCCGTGATCCTCGCCCCTGGGTAACCGACGGGGGGGGGGTTCCCGCCCTCCCTCTTGGCGTCCCTCCCCCTCCCCCGTCGCCCAACCCAACCAGGGGACTTTGTCGGAATCCACTAGCCTAAACTCAGCCAGTCCCGACTCGGAGCACATGCGGAGATCAGGGCAGGCCTCTACCCCCCCGCCCCTCCCCGTTTGTTTCCCGTTATCTCTAAATGAACGAATAACTACGCTTATAACTTTCACTAATAACCCCGTGTTGCATCTCACCCCCAACCTCTTGTGCTGCCCACTATGTGACCTTCCACATTCTCTCTCACATTCTCTCTCTACCTATGAGGACTTCCTGTCTCCACTTGGCTAATTTCTCCCCCGCTAATTCCCTCCCCTTTTTTTTATATCTTTTTTATGCCAGTCTGCTCCAGCATATGTCTTGCCTCCCACCTCCTAAGTACTCTGCTCCTCTGCAGCTGACTTCCTTGAGCTCCCCATTGTCTTCTAGCTCCCCCTCTCACCTCTTTTTTCCCCTTCTTACCTCTCCCTAGGTACTTTGCCGCTATTAGGCTTCCTTTCCCCTCACCTCTTTTCTCGCCTCACCTCCTTCTCCTTCACGTGCCCTATAACCTGCCACCGCCCTGCACACTTGCCTATCCCCATCTTGTTCTCACTTACTTTTCTTTCTTGCTCCCGTCACTTGCTACTCCGACTCCTCCCCTTCTGCGTTCACTTCCCCCTGCTTTTCCTTTCACCTATGTTCTTAGCTCTAACCTCTGCCTCTCACTTACAATACTCTCTCTCTATCCGCTCGTGCTTGCCACTTCCCCACACTTTCTACCACTCAATACCATCTACTCTACCTACTCAGCGTCCGGTTTCTCCTATCTCTCTAGCTCCCCTTACTAAGCTGCTACCGGGGCTCCTATTGTCCCTTGTTGTCTTCCCTCATCCCCTCCCTCTGTCTAATTGTTGCTATGCCGCTCTTCCCCGCGGCTTGGTTCGGCTGTCCGCTCGGCCTCTGCTCTCCGGTTGCGCTTGTCCCTCCGTTTCTCCTCTTGCGCCTTATGCTGCCTCCCTCCGGTGTAGAATGGCCGTCGCCGCCGGAACCGCGTCGACTTCCGTGCGTCACGTCCTTCCTTGTTCCCCCTTGTTCCGCCCCACTCAAGATGGCCGCCTTTGGGGACGCCCCTTCCTGTGACGTCTTGCTCCCTCCGCCATCTTGGAGTAGGCAGTCGCCCGAGGAAGACGCAGCTGAAGCCGCTCCTCCTACCTGGTCCATTTTCCCGCCTGGTGAGCTCTTCCCGCGCTCTCCGCTTCCGTGTTCTGCGTTGCAAGCTGGGGGGCCGCCATTGCAACCTCGATCGCCATGACTGGACCACGAGGTAAGCAGAAATTTTTGTTCAGTCTCCGTTTCCTTCCGTAGGGCTCAGCGCCGTGTGGGAGATTACGGGGGTTATTTCCTCCCCCCCCCCGGTCCTCTATCGTGGGGAGTCCCGCCATATGGAACGTGTGTCAGCATATTCGCTGGGGCTGGTGCAACTTTAATCCAGAACCATTTAAAACTTGTAAAACTTGGGGGTTTATTTTAACAGCGATAAACTAGTAACTTAGACGACCCCTCCTCCGGCTGGGCTCCCGACTGTGTTCCACACGGGGCTGACCGCCGGGGCTTCAGGCTCCTCGTTGCCAGCGCCAGGTGCCGTGCTGAGTCCCAGTTTCTGTAGGAACTTGTTCCCCTCCTCTGGTGCCTTGAGGTGTATGGGTCGCCCGTTACGGATCACCATGAGGCCGAAGGGGAACGTCCACCGGTACCGGACCGCTTTCTCCCTTAGCACCCTGGTAACAGGCCACAGGTCCCTCCGTCTGGCCAGTGTGATGGGTGACAAATCCTGATACACCGCAATCTTAGCTCCCTCAAACGCCATGAAGGGGGTATTTCGTGATTTTTGTAGAATCTCCTCCCGTGTGCGGTAATGATGTAGACGCACTATAACGTCTCTAGGGAGTTCATTGGGCTGGGGGCGAGCGCGCAATGCCCGATGGCAGCGGTCCATCACGAGCCTCTCTTTTGGGGACTCCGGGCAGATATGCTCCATCCAGCGCCCTACAAATTCCTCACAGTCCCCAATGTCCTCAGGGATGCCGCGAAGGCGCACATTATTGCGGCGGTCCCTGTTTTTGGCGTCCTCTTGCCGGTTCCGTATTTCATTAATCTGGGACTGGAGATCTGCCGTGATTTTAGCGCCCTTCTGAATTGCTTTTGCGTTCGCGTCGACCCGCACCTCTAACTCCTGTGTCCGGGCCCCCAGACCTCCTACTTCCTTGGCCAGGGCTCTTATCTCTGCTTGCAGAACGTCTTTTAAATCTTGAAAGAGCCGCTCAATATCCGGCAGCAGCCCCTGGTTGTCTGGGTTCTCTTCTCCTTCTGACTCAGAGCCTGGTCTTGATGCGGGGGCCATTGCTGAGGCCGCTCTGCGGGCTCTGCTCTCGCCGAAATATGCTGGTAAGCCCCGCTTTCCTGGGGTTTTCGCCAGTTTCTTTGACATCCCGGGGTTATTGTGCAGCGTTTGTGCTTTTTTGGTGTAAATCGGTGTAGTTATTCGTCTTTTTTGCTTACTTATGTTGGAGAGGGGCACAGAGCTACAGGATTATGCCTCCATGCTCTCCAATCTCCCAGCATGCACCCCCCTTCTTTCTTTTTAAGGGCTGATTTATGATTTATAGCTTTAAGATTATATCCTTGCTATTTATATATTTTTTGTGCCTTTTGGGTTACCGTTGTTTTTGCCCTTAGTTAGTTTTCCTCTGGCCACCACTTCCACCCTTTTGACTGCTTCTGCCGTCTTGGCGGATCACGCATGCGCGGGTTGGCGCGCACGGCCGTCATGACGTCAGTATGCGGTTCTTTTGGTGCGAACGGGTCGCAGGTAACAGGGGTATATATTTGGATGATTTTTTACAGTGTATGTTATCCTTGATAAAGAACGCACAAGCGTTCGACACGCGTTGGATTTTAGGTCTATGACACATTAAAGTTTATATTTTTTGAACTGGGTCCTCTCCTTGCTCCCGTCAGATCGTACGCTCCTTCCCATTCTCTGCATTACAGACACTCTACCACGCTGCTCTCCCTACACCTTGACCATTGGCTTACGGACTTTACCCTTCGACACTGGAGTTGGCAAGTACTGAACTCTTTCTATTTTTGTTCCCTGGACCATCTACGCTACTTCCACACTCCGGCCGTGCCCCCGTTTACTGTTGTGTGTGGTATTTCTCCTTTCCACCTCGGTTCTGGGGTCTCGTCTGGCTTGTGGGCAGGCCGAGCGTTACATTATGCAGAGCCCAACAGACCCAGACCCCCCTGAGGTGGAAGATACCCAAACCACTATCTCCAAACTCTTTACCTTCTTGGACAACCAGGTTACCGCTCTTAACCAACAGATTGCTACCTTAACCTTTCAGATTCCCCAGATTAATGTCTCCAGTACCGTTATCTCTCCCACTGTCTCCCGTGAAGGAACAGGTTCTTCGGAGTTGCTAACAGAGAAAATACTGTGCGCTACTATCTAACCCAGAATTTAGAATATAAATATAGTGCAGTGACTAAACCACATAAATAAGTGACCAAGAAATAAATCACAATAACCACAGTGAGGGTGTATATATGAAGAAAATTATATCACATAACCGTGTATTTGTAGAGGCGTCTGCTGCTATAAACACAGGGGGTGGCTCAGCACCCCCCACACTCTAAGAAATGGAAACAAAAGAAACAGCGCACAACGCCAAATAGTGAAGCAAGTAATGCTATGTATTAGTAATTACAGGGTAATAAATCTGCGTACATCAAAACAGTGGAATAGGTGCATTTAGTGTGTTTCACACAAGTTACCACTCAGCAACTGTTGTCAGAAGAGTCTGCAGCTTGCTTCTCTCAGCGGGGGCGCTACGTTGGTTCAGGAGCAGGATTAATGTCCAAAACCCCTCATCCAGCAGTACATCGCTCCCAAGGGGATTTCCCTTTACAGCAACCACGCTCCGTTGCAGGTATTGGTGCTTGGTGGGACCGCTCGCGCTTCCAAGCCGTCTGGTGCAGCTCGTGTAACTCAGCGAGCAGATCCACTGTACGGGGGTAAGACCTCAGCTTGGAACATTTTAAAGCACACTACAGAGGAGGCAGAGGTGAAGTTGCAGCTCTCCATCCGGACGCGGAAGAGAGAGACCCCCTACAACTATACACCACACTGCCTACCCCTTGCATTCACTTTCCACAGAATCGTTTGTATTCTGAGTTTGTTTCTGTTTTTATTTTTTATGTTTTATTAAAGATAGTTTTTACCCCCCAGACATTAGTGTCTTTTATTTGTTAAACCCCATCTTCACCATCGGTGACTACTGGAACAAAAGAACAAGATACCGCTAGAAGTGTGTACTCACACTGGCCCGTGTGAGTATTGTGATATATTTATTATTAATACCTTCATACCCTACCCTTTCATTACCTGATATTGATTTGGGCAACTTCTTTAGAACAAGATACCAAGATAGGATTACACTCACACTAGCCCGTGTGAGTGCTAAACTATATTATATAATACAAATCTTGGTGGTTTATAAACACACCATCCCCCCCCCCTCATTGACGTGTGTACAATTATATGTGTTAACCCTATCCTCCTTTTTGTTTACACGAGAGGAAATTTCCCCTGGAGCGGCACTGTGAACCAAAGAAGGAAGTGGACTGCAAAACAAGAAGAAGAACCAGCATCGCAAGAAGAAAAGCCTCATCAGAAGCACACGGGACTCCTAAAGAAACTCTGATGCGACTGGGCTTACACAAGGCCGTGTAAGTCTTATATACCTTTATTCCACTTTTACACCAACACACATACACTCATGTGTGTCCACCCTCCCAATTAGACATTAGACACCTGAGCTACCACACCTACTCAGGTTACATTTGCTTCACCTTAGAAAAAAGTAACTATTAGTTATATAACACTGCCTGTTTCCGACCATTGTGCTCCCCCATCTTTTTTGTATTCATTAACTATAAGGGTCCTGGATAGATCCTGCTGGGGTTTCGAGTCACAAGAGGATACCACCCGAAAACCATTTACAGGCAGTATTACACCATTCTTTTTATACTTCTGCACATTAGATATAACAAAGAGAGATAGCGCCCGGGTACCTTCGCAAACAAGACCTCAGCTCTGCAAGGGTACACTCGGCGTGCCACGTTGTCGCTCCGTCACGGGATACTGCGTGAGGACGTCACAGTCTCCGCAGCAGCGAGGGAACCGGCAGGGATCTTGCTAGCGCTGGGCTCGATCGCGGCGCGCATGCGCGGGGAATGTCCTTCTGATTGGATAGTAGCGGTCTGATGACGTCACGAGATATCGCGAGATTTGACAGATTTTGTGTATTTAAGTGGCTGTATATCGTGTAGAGGCACTTCTTGACAAAGTGCTTTGCACGAAACGCGTTGAAGGGTTGCGCCCCTCTTTTTATGCCTTGCCAATAAAGAAAGTTTTTGCCAGACCTGTTCTCTGTTGGATGCTGTGCGCTACACACCTACATCTCTGCAATTCTGTACTCGAATGGCCACAACCTACAGTAACTCTTTAAAGGCAATTCAGCATTTCCTTGGCTTTGCAAATTATTATAGGAAATTTATTGCTGTTTTTTCTACTTTGGTAGCACCTGTTACGGTCCTTACCAAAAAAGGTGCAGATCCTTCCTCTTGGCCATTGGAGGCCAGCTGTGCCTTTGATTCTCTTAAAAGAGCCTTTGTCTCGGCTCCCATTCTGCGACATCCCGTCCCCACCCTCCCCTTTACCTTGGAAGTTGACGCTTCCGACGTGGGAGCCGGTGCGGTCCTCTCTCAAAGAACCACCCCCAAAGATAAACTACACCCCTGTGGGTTTTTTTCTAAAAAAAAATTCTTCAGCAGAAAGAAATTATGATGTGGGGAATAGGGAGTTGTTGGCCATCAAGATGGCATTACAAGAATGGAGATATCTTATGGAAGGAACCAAGGAAACCATTCTGATTCTGACGGACCACAAAAATCTCTTACATTGAAGGTGCTCGTCGTCTTGGGCCCCGTCTAGCTTGTTGGGCGTTGTTCTTCTCAAGGTTTAACTTCATCACCTCTTATATTCCTGGCACAAAGAATATCAAAGCTGATGCATTGTCCCGTCAGTTTATCACTGAGGAGAGGTTACAGGAAGTCCCGGAGAGTATTCTGTCCCCCCAATTGTTTAGCTCTGCCGCGTCCTTTGACATACTGGATAAGATTTTGGAGTCTCAAGCACAGGTCCCCGATGAGCTAGAGGTCCCTGATGGTCGTCTTTACGCAGCCCCACGTTTTCATCTCAAAATTCTTGAATGGGGTCACTCCTCCAGATCTGCCGGTTATCCCGGTTTTAAGAAGACTACGGGTCTGGGGGCTTCCGGTGACGTCACCAGACATGGCTGCGTTTTAGGGGAGCCCCGTGGACCCCTACGCATAACTTAAAAAATAAACACTTTTCCCCTACCCTTTGCGGACCCAGCTCCGGCACATTACAGAGCTCCAGAGAGACTGATTCGGGCGATCCGCTGATCAGCTGTGGGAGACCCCCCTGTGAGACGCGGGCCCAACGGAGAGAAGGGGCGGTGAGGCACTGTGAGTCCCGTGAGGTCTGGGGCTGGGGAATCGGCGGCGGAAGGGGACGGAGCTCCCCCTGCCTTTTGAGCTAAAGGGATGCTCGCTGCAGCCTCCCGCGGCGCGAGCGGTAAGGAGAAAATAAATAAACAAATCCCGGATCAGATGAACTGTGGGAGGGGGGGAGCGCTGGGAGGAGGTCAGCCCTGGTAGCGTGGCTGAGAGGGAGAGGTGGCCATCTTGAGGGGGCCCCACACGGAGGTGCACTAATAGCAGAGTCCCTGCCTTGGGAAGAATAATACCGTTAACAGAAGTACAGGCATACCCCGCTTTAAGTACACTCACTTTAAGTACACTCGCGAGTAAGTACATATCGCCCAATAGGCAAACGGCAGCTCACGCATGCGCTTGTCAGTATGTCCTGAACAGCAATACCGGCTCCCTACCTGTACCGAAGCTGTGCGCAAGCAGAGAGCCTATAGAGCCTGTTACAAATGCGTTATTTACATCAGTTATGCACGTATATAACGATTGCAGTACTGTACATGCATCGATAAGTGGGGAAAAGGTAGTACTTCACTTTAAGTACATTTTCGCTTTACATACATGCTCCGGTCCCATTGCGTACATTAATGCAGGGTATGCCTGTACTGAGTCCCATATCACTGCAGCTGCCCAGACACAATACCACAGAATAAATAAATAAATAAATAACTCTGTCTCGCTCCTCCATAAGCACCCCCAGGTGCCTGCACCGTCCTTACGCCTCGCCCCCCTGGACCACCACCTTTCACCTAACGCTTACGGCCCCAAGCAAACATCCCCAGAAGGGGGAACACCATGGTAATGCAGTCGCGACAGAAAAGAGCCTCAACTCCGGCGGTAACTAAATACTTCCCGCCGGCACCGAGAAGCCCAGGCGCGGCGCCTGACAACCAAGACGGCGCCGACGCACGCGGCTCCCCCACCACTGCAAACGACCGCCACGACCGTGGAGAGTTAATAACAAAAGCATACCTTGAGGATTTAATGACATCCCTCCACAACAAACTCTATTCCTCACTGCAACAGGATCTCAAGGCAGCCGTCACGGAGCTCAAGGAGGAGATCTCAGGCCTAACCGAGAGAACCACCGAGCTCGAGACAAAACAGGGAGAGACTCTTCAGAGGCTAATGGAGGCCGAAGACAAAGTATTTCGGCTGGGGGAAGAATTTACGGGCCTAGAAGACGCGATAGAGGATCAGGAGAACAGGGACAGGAGACAGAACTTGCGGATCCGCAACGTCCCTGAGGCTGTTCTCCCTGATCTCATCCGGCCGTACCTTCTGGAACTTTTCTCCTCCCTGTGTGGCGATGTGGAACCCAGAGACATGGAGATAGACCAGGCCCACCGAGCCCTCGGTCCCAGGTCGGAGGACCCGAACTGAAGAAGAGACCTGATTGTAAAATTCCACAGCTACACCACCAAAGAACGAATCCTGACAGCTTGCCGAGAAAAAGGAGACATTATCTTCCAAGAGGAAAGAATACAAGTCTACAGCGACTTATCCAGAACCACCGTTAACAGGCGAAAGGAACTCAAACCTTTAACGCTGCTCCTGCGAGAAAGTGGCTTCCGCTACAGGTGGGGATTTCCATTTAGACTAACGGCCAGCAAGAATGGGAAATTCTTAGCCCTGAGGCGCCCGGAGGAGATGGCGGCGTTCGCAAGAGCACTAGGCCTCGCTCCCCCGCCCTCTTGGGGATCAGAGGAGCGCCCGAGCCGAGACGCTGAAGAGGAAGACGGGCCCAACCGCCCCTCCCGCAGAGCTGCTGCTCCAACCCAAGCATAGTAAAAAGAAAGTAAAGGAACACCCAAACTAACCTCCTTACTCTCAGTTGGCCGTTGCCGCAACCCTGTCCCAGCACTCAGCGGATACGACCGTCTGCAGTGACCACTGAAGCGGAGACGCAAACACACCTGCTAGCGGCCGCCCACTCCGTTGAGTGTACTTGAACGGCGCGATAAAATCCCCGGCAGCGCAGACGGCCCTCCTGCATCATGGAGAGAGATCACTTGAAAGACAGCACGCCCCTGAGGGGCTGCGGGAGACGAAGCCATTGCCGAACTCGCGCCTGGGGACCAAACCGCTGAGTGCACCTCGACGACGCACCCAGTACCCAGGTCTCATCGGAGACCCACCTGCACCACCATAGAAGACCTGCACGAGCGGACCAAGGAGCAGAGCCGAGAAGGAGACGCCGGTTACGGCTTTTGGGTGGGGGGGGAAGTGAGGGGGGGGGCGGGCCGGAAATCCCGGGAGTAGAGTTCACTTGGAGCCGAGGGGGGCCCCCTCTCTTGCGGAGAACCGACGAGAGGATGCCACGGCGCCAGCTGCAGAGAGCCGTTCCTGTTCCTGAAGACGGTCTGTGGGGGGGCGGGGGGGATCTGGACGGGCCCTGACTCCATGGGCCACGAAGGAGGACTGTCGATCATCCACAGAAGCGTTCCTGGCCCTCTCCCTTTCCCCCCCTTCCCCCTACCTCTATTCATGCGTTACCTGAATGTATGATTATGCAAAAGATCACATGTTCCACTTGATCATCACAGGCCACCCCTACCCCACTATGGAGCACCTATCCTTCCCTCCTTCCCCCCCCCTCCACCCTCCCCCTTCCACCCCACCACTCTCCTCCCCTCCTCCCCATACCCCCCCTCTCTCTCCTTCTCCCTGTTGGCTATATACACATAGGGAAAATGTTTTTGAAAAAAACACTAAGGGGTCCACACCCTCCTGGACGAGCAAGTCCGTACTCCCGGGTCTACCCCCCAAGGACCCTAAGTCCAAATGCCGGTACGCAAATCCAGCTACACTCTATTGGGGGCGCCCTCAGGCCCCCATCCTCTATCTCTCTGCCTGCTGGTGCTGTCCCAGCAGTCCTTTACCCTTCCTGCCCACCCCCTCCCCCTCCACCCCCCCGACACCGCTGACCCAGGTCTAGACAATAGGTCACCCTCTTCCGCCAGAGATGTACTTTCCTACCCCACAGGCACAGTTATCAGTCACGGTCCCCCGGTTGGGAAAGGGGTGATTCGCAAAGACCCCTTTAGAGATAACAAAAATGGCTAGCCAGGCCCCAATCATAGTTATCTCCCTTAACGTTAAAGGACTACAGAGCCATAGGAAGAGAAAGCTAGCTCTCCAGGAGATGAAAAGATCCCAAGGAGATATCATCTTTCTCCAGGAGACACAGTTCACAGACCACGAGCCGCCTAAAATATTTAATAATACATTCCCGCTGGGCTATTATTCTTCGTTCAGTAGCAAGAAACGAGGGGTAGCCATCTTAATCCACCAGGGAGCTCCATTCAATTTTGTCAAAGAAGTTTCCGACCCAGGGGGTAGATTTCTTGTGGTATATGGCTCACTGGCAGGCACGGCAATCGCCCTGGTCAACCTCTATGCACCAAACGAGAACCAAGCAGAGTTCTTGAAAACAGTCCTAAACACATTCGACCCTACCTACCCTCACTGATAGTGGGGGGCGATCTAAACATGGCCTTAAACCCACTGGAGGATAGGACACTCCCTCTTAACCGCCCACACACGGTACTATCCCTAAAGATGGGAACAGCATTTAGAGCAATTATCAAAGAATTTTCCCTAGTGGACGTTTGGAGATCCCAACATCAGGGCCAAAGGGACTATACCTTTTACTCCGCACCCCACCAGACCTAGTCTCACATTGATTACCTCTTTACAACCAAGAACATCTTGGACGCCTCCCAATAAACAGATATAGGCCCGATCGCATGGTCGGATCATGCCCCTATCTCTTTAACTCTCTCAGTTCCATTCACAAAGTCGAGCGCATTTAACTGGAAACTAAACGATTCATTATTGAATCACCTGGAAATAGAGAGAGAAATCAAGACAGCCCTATCAGAGTACTTCAGGAACAACTCAGGTTCAGTCCCATCCTCGGCGGTACTATGGGAAGCCCATAAGGCAACCATCAGAGGTACTTTTATCTCCATAGCATCCCATAGGAAAAAAACTAAGGCAAAACTACTCAAAGACTTGACAGAGAAAATAATCAAACTAGAACAGCAACACAAATCCAACCCCTCAGGGAAAATATACAAAACCCTAACAACCGCCAGAAACGAGTTGAAAAAGATCCAACTCGAGGATGTCGTAAAAGCCCTTCGATGGACTAACCAGAGATACTATGATAAGGGCAACAAAGCTGACAGACTATTGGCCAGTAAATTAAGAGGGGTACAAAAGAGGTCCCAAATAACTGAGATTAAGAACAGGTCAGGTCACATATTATATAATGACAGACACATTGCGGAGGAATTCACCACATTTTATACCAAATTATACAACCTCAGAACTCAAGAGGAAAATTAATAGAGCATCAAGGCTTTCGGCAGTCTCGAACTATTTAGATAGCTGCAACCTCCCATCCTTAACTGAGAAGGAGAACGAGACACTTAATGGGAAAATTACAAAAGAGGAATTGGCAGATGCGGTAAAGGCTCTAAAACTATCCAAAGCCCCCGGCTTTGATGGATTCACAAACGCCTACTACAAGAGGTTTCTCCCATCCCTATCTCCCTACCTGCTGGACTTGTTCAACTCCTTTATGGAAGGTGACCCCATACCAGCATCAATGTCATTGGCTAACCTAGCAATAATCCACAAAGAGGGGAGAGATCCAATGCAATGTGGGAGTTACCGCCCCATATCGCTGTTGAACAACAACCTAAAGCTATACAGCAAAATACTAGCTAACAGATTAAACCCCATCCTACCCAGACTTATCCATAACGACCAAGTGGGATTTGTCTCGGGCCGTCAGGCCTCGGACAACACCCGCAAAATTATAAATATAATAGACCACATTAACCTCACAAACACCAAGGCAGTTCTCCTGAGCTTAGATGCAGAGAAGGCGTTTGACAGAATCAATTGGCTATTTCTAGACAAAACCTTACAAAAATTTGGCTTCAGGGACTCATTCCTAGAGGGGTCCGTGCACTGTACCAAAATCCATCAGCAGCAATTAAACTCCCGAGAGGTACAGCGCAAAGATTTCCAATAACAAATGGTACAAGGCAGGGCTGTCCTTTGTCCCCTCTCCTCTTCGCCCTGACGATCGAACCCCTGGCAGCCAAAATACGCGAGAGCACAAACATCCAGGGCGTACCAATTGGCGATACAAATTACAAAATCTCGCTCTTTGCTGACGACATAATACTGTCCCTAACTCACCCCCAAACATTGCTTCCCAATCTTCATAAAGAATTGGTGGAGTTCTGACAAATTTCGGACTACAAAATTAATAATGACAAATCAGAAGCCCTACACTTAAATGTATCAGAATCATAAATTAACTTACTGAAACTGAACTTTAAATATAGATGGAGTTCCTCATACATGAAATACCTGGGAGTGAATGTATCAGGCAACTACCAGTCATTGTACAAATACAATTACCCGGCTTTATTCGGGAAAATCAAAAAAGATCTGGACAAATGGGAAGACTGGAGGCAGGGGAGGGTTAAAGGAGAAAAAAACAAAAGAATTCCTATTTGCACTCACCTATACTAATAAATGGTTAGGAGAGATTCAATCCCTGGGTAAAAACCCATACACCATTTAGTGATATACAATAAAATCATTTAATAGACAATTATGCAAAGACAAATACATTTGTTAAAAGAAACAGGGGGTGGGTGCAGAGAGTGGAGTGGGCAATCTGACCTTGTATAGTCAGCACACAGCTAAGGCCCCGGACATGTTCCCTGCGTGCTTGCGGAAGCGTGCTGACGCGCGCTCCCGCTCAGCACTGAGCCCCTACAGCCGCAATTAGAGCGGCTTTAGTAGGGGCTCACCTGCGCTTCCGCGCGCTTGCGGAAGCGCAGGTCTTAGGGGAATTTAAAATTCCCCCGCTTGCCGGCGAGACAGGCCGGTCACGTGAGCGGTTCGCCCAATGAGGGCGAACCAGCTCCGTGACGTCACTGCCCGCCCCCGGTCAGTGACGCGCCCGCTCCCGGCCCACCCCCTGACGGTCTGTCCCCCTTCTGCCCGATCCCTGCCCCCCTTCTGCCCGATTCCTGCCCCCCTTCTGCCCGTTTCCTGCCCCCCTTCTGCCCGATCCTTATCCCCCTTCTGCCCGATCCCTGCCCCCCTTCTGCCCGATCCCTGCCCCCCTTCTGCCCGATCCCTGCCCCCCTTCTGCCCGATCCCTGTCCCCCTTCTGCCCGATCCCTGTCCCCCTTCTGCCCCGATCTATGTCTCCTGTGTGTGTGTGTGTGTCTGTGTGTCTGTGTTTGTGTGTGTGTGTGTGTGTGTGTGTGTATGCATGTGTGTGTGTATGCATGTGTGTGTGTGTGTGTGTGTGTGCGTATGCATGTGTGTGTGTATGCATGCGTGTGTGTGTATGCATGCATGTGTGAGTGTGTGTGTGTGCGTGCGTGCGTGCGTGTGCCTTTGTGTGTGCGTGCGTGTGTGTGTGTGTGTGTGTGCCTTTGTGTGTGTGTGTGTGTGTGTGTGTGAATGTGAATATATTTATCAACGTTGCACAATGTTAATAAATAATTTATTCTCACAACATGTCTTTTTTTTAATTTTTAAAATATTATATAATATACACACACACACACACACACACACACACACACACACACACACACACACACACACACACACACACACACACACACACACACACACACACACACACACACACACACACACACGTTCCCCAGTGACACACACACTGACAGCTACCAAGTGACACACACACACAGTGATACACACCAAGCGCTTGCTGTCTCCTCTGTAAGGACAGCAAAAAGCTCCTGGTAGAGCGAGCGGCAGCAAGCGAGAGCAAGCAAGCGCCAAACATGGCCAAGGCCTAACAGACGCAAATGCTTATTGGTATATCATGTCGGACTACTGCATAAACCCTCCTATCGTGCACACACTCTGGCCTGCTACAAGCGGTGTAGGCATAGCATAGTCATGGAAAAAACCTCAAGCATGTTAGCCTGTGTGTGTAAACTGCTAGCACTTGTGTCCTATCTCAATGAAAATTGTGCTGTACTGCACCAGTAGTTAGGACATGTGTTCTGCCAGTATCCCTAAGTCACTGAGATACATAATCACTGCCTCCTTAGTCAGGGAATGTATAGTGGATCTCCCTTAGAAGTACCCAATCTATTGTCTCAGATTCCCCCCATATGGAGTCCCGACATACAAGCTCCCAAAGCGGAGACAAACCATCAACAGTGTTTGTCAGTCGGGCAGCAAACCAGCTCTGCAGTACAGTGTGGAAGTCTGCTATTCACTGCTGCAGTCTTAGCTCAGTGATATACGACCTGGTATCTTAGGCAGAAGGCAGCTCCCACGTTACTCTCCGCTCCGCACTCTCTGATGACGTCACAGGTATGACGTCATTAAAACCGACGATCGTTTCGCGCGCTTGCACTTTGTCAAGGTAGGAGAGAGTATAGAGACAGTCACTTCCCTGGTGTTTTGTAATGATCGGCCGGGGGAGTGGCTTTGCAGATAGGCCAATCACCACCAGGGGAGGTGAATATATTAGCTGGATCGTGGCTATGAGTGGGCTGAGTTAACCCTGTAAATGCCAGTATTGATCCTTAAATAGGGTAAATATACCACACGCGTCCCTCTTGCTGTTAGCACTTCAGGGGGCAGTAATGAGGCTCATATTGATCTCATTATTATTAACGAAGGCATTATGCCATAAAAATGAAAAAGATCCTGCGGGGTGCAGGTGTAGGTCACTCCCTAGAAGTAGTAATAGTATATAAGGTAGTTATATATATGCCCATGCGATTAAGGTAAGTACCCTATTGTTGTTCCCATAGACCAAATGCTATGGATATATGGGGATGTAGGAGTGTGTGGACCTTAGATGACCGCCTCTACAAGTCAAAACGGTCATGGGGAGTATAGGACCCCCACTGTATACCCGGATCCCCATGATAACACTGTTAGCCTAGATACTCCTGATGGCCAGACTGAGAAGGGCACAAAAGATGATAGTGACAATGATGGAAAATGACAGGAGTGTTCACGTCTAGCAATATAGGGGGTTTAGGAGGATAAAAGTATCACAAAAAGGGGGAATAAATGTACCCCTCATTAAGTCCTTTAGGGGAAAGGGTCTGGAGCGTAAATATCCATCTGCACTCACGTTGCATCAGACGCTTATCCCAGTCCCCTTTGCGTGGCCCCCATGGTAGATGCTCTATGCCGCAGAATGTGAGATATTGGGGATCACCGTTGTGTTCAGCATGGATGTGGCATGTGACTGGGGTATCCAAGGTGTTTCTAATGGATCCCAGGTGTTCAAGGATCCTCACCTTTAGTGCCCGGTGTGTCTTACCCACATATTGCACACCACATCTGCAGGTGATAAGATATATCACCCCAACTGTGAGACAATTGATATAGTCTTTGATAGTGAATACAGTAGTCTCTGCTTGATCTGTAAAGTTTTTAGTTGTCTTCATAAAGGGGCACGCTTTGCAGCGACCACATGGGTAAGACCCCCAACAGTGTTGTGCGTGATGTATCCCTTGCTCTTCTAAATGCCTTTTTGATGGAGTTTTTGGAGTAGCCACGCTCGGCATCACACACAACATTGTTGGGGGATAGACAACAAATAGCGTCACAAGAGAAACAAATCATCAGATTTATTGGTGATTACAACAACCAGTGGGATGGTTTGCGTGGCATTTTCAACACACACTGGCATATCCTAATGAACAATCCCAATTTTAGACAGGTGCTTCAGGAGAGACCGACCATGACCTGTAGAAGGGCGAGAAACCTCAAAGACAGATTAGTTCACAGCCATTTTGCAATACAAAAACAGAGAACATGGTTAGGTGATAGGCGACCGCTGGGGTCTTACCCATGTGGTCGCTGCAAAGCGTGCCCCTTTATGAAGACAATTAAAAACTTTACAGATCAAGCAGAGACTACTGTATTCACTATCAAAGACTATATCAATTGTCTCACAGTTGGGGTGATATATCTTATCACCTGCAGATGTGGCGTGCAATATGTGGGTAAGACACACCGGGCACTAAAGGTGAGGATCCTTGAACACCTGGGATCCATTAGAAACACCTTGGATACCCCAGTCACACGCCACATCCATGCTGAACACAACGGTGATCCCCAATATCTCACATTCTGCGGCATAGAGCATCTACCATGGGGGCCACGCAAAGGGGACTGGGATAAGCGTCTGATGCAATGTGAGTGCAGATGGATATTTACGCTCCAGACCCTTTCCCCTAAAGGACTTAATGAGGGGTACATTTATTCCCCCTTTTTGTGATACTTTTATCCTCCTAAACCCCCTATATTGCTAGGCGTGAACACTCCTGTCATTTTCCATCATTGTCACTATCATCTTTTGTGCCCTTCTCAGTCTGGCCATCAGGAGTATCTAGGCTAACAGTGTTATCATGGGGATCCGGGTATACAGTGGGGGTCCTATACTCCCCATGACCGTTTTGACTTGTAGAGGCGGTCATCTAAGGTCCACACACTCCTACATCCCCATATATCCATAGCATTTGGTCTATGGGAACAACAAGAGGGTACTTACCTTAATCGCATGGGCATATATATAACTACCTTATATACTATTACTACTTCTAGGGAGTGACCTACACCTGCACCCCGCAGGATTTTTTTCATTTTTATGGCATAATGCCTTCGTTAATAATAATGAGATCAATATGAGCCTCATTACTGCCCCCTGAAGTGCTAACAGCAAGAGGGACACGTGTGGTATATTTACCCTATTTAAGGATCAATACTGGCATTTACAGGGTTAACTCAGCCCACTCATAGCCACGATCCAGCTAATATATTCACCTCCCCTGGTGGTGATTGGCCTATCTGCAAAGCCACTCCCCCGGCCGATCATTACAAAACACCAGGGAAGTGACTGTCTCTATACTCTCTCCTACCTTGACAAAGCGCAAAGCCGTAGTGTGGAACGCAGACCCGGGTCTCTATTGCTGGCGAGATATTGAATCCCACTACGTAAAAACGCCTTCTCTGGAGGCCCACCTTTGGTGCATAGACAAGGGGATAAACCGCCCCGTAGGTTTGACCTTGGTGCCACTAGACACACCTGGGAAGTTTGGCGGAAATGCAGATCAAAGTTTAAACTAACTGCTCCAGGCTAGCTGCTTACTCCGATCCACAACAATCCCCATTTCCCCCCAGGATGCGAACCAAAACAGTTCGACTACTTCCGTCTGAAGGGGGTTAGGGTGGTCGCCGACCTACTGAGCGATGGAAGGCTGCTGAACTTTCAAGAATTACGAGCAAAATACGAGGCCCCAGAACTGAGCCCATTTAAGTATCTCCAAATTAGACATTATCTCCAAAAATTGTCCCCAAAATTTGAGTATCCTCCCCTCACCAACTTTGAGAGACTCTGCCGAACTGGCACACATCAAACAGCCTTGATCTCTAATATATACGCTGGTATGGAGAGAACAGCAGGCCCCTGCACTCACGACTACATGTCCAAGTGGGTGGCGGAACTGAGTATAGACATAGATAGAGAAGACTGGGAGGATATATGGGACGCTGCTTCAGGAACTTCCATCTGTACCACAACAAAAGAGAATATCAACAAAATCATGTTCTACTGGTATCTTACCCCAGTTAGATTGAAGCAAATCTACCCCCTGGCCTCAGATCTATGTTGGAGAGGCTGTGGACAGAGAGGAGACATGGCCCACATTTGGTGGTCATGCCCAAAAATCCCAAAATTTTGGCTTTCTATTCAAACGTTAATCCGAGAGGTAACTAGCCTCACATTAGACCCTGATCCACTGACCTTCCTCCTGGGCAGGCCAATAGAGGAAATTGACCGCCCGGTAGGAAAATTAATCTCCTCCATCCTTACCGCGACTAGGTGTGCTGTGGCATTCTCCTGGAAAAAGATCTCTCCCCCCTCCATTCAGATGGTTAAGAGAAGAATAGATGACGTAATGCTTATGGAACGTCTGACGGCGTTTCTCAAACGCAAGACTGCAAGTCATTACAAAATATGGGAACCCTGGGAGGTTCACTGACACTTAAGCGAACCCGAAAGGAGACACCATGATCACCCAGACCACAGCCTGAAGGATGTTAGGGTCAGCGGGCGGGGAAGTCTCACCCTCTCACCCCCCCCCCCCCACCTCCACACCCCCTCCCCCCCATACCCTCCCCACCCCCCAGACCCCCCCTCTCTTTTTCAGACCTCTCGCTCCCCATGTCACCCGGTGACCCAGAGGTCGCGCCACCCTTGGCGGTACACCCCCCCCCCCTTCCAACACGGAAAATCAGAAAACCAAAGTGTATTAGGATATTGTGACGTGATATATGCCTGTAAAATTGCCTGTTTTCTAATAAAAAAGTTATAAAAATAAAAATAAAAAAAAGAAGACTACGGATCTGATTCAGCGAACCTTCTGGTGGCCCAATATGACAAAGGACATTAGAGCTTTCACCTCCTCTTGCCCAGACTGCGCACAAAATAAGTCCGTCAAAAGCCTTCTGGTCTTCAACAACCTCTTCCGATCCCGGACCGTCCTTGGGAATGTGTGTTAATCAATGTCTGACTGGTAGCAGTCAATTGGAGGCTGTGGCACCTCCCCCCAGAGCTCACTCCTCCTCCTTCACCTTTTTAACTTGGGAGGTCATTTCACTTGCTGCAGGAACAAGACCTATAATGGTTCTTCCCCTCTTACAGAGGTAAAAGGAAGGTTTCACAGTGTAGTATAGTGTAGGACCTGCATTATTTTGGTTATACCTTGACGTTGGTATGCAGGCTTATTTCGCCTTCTGTCCACCCAATTGTATAGCTCTGCCGCGTCCTTTGACATACTGGATAAGATTTTGGAGTCTCATGCACAGGTCCCCGAAGAGCTTGAGGTCCCTGATGGTCGTCTTTACGCAGCCCCATGTTTTCATCTCAAAATTCTTGAATGGGGTCACTCCTCCAGATCTGCCGGCCATCCCGGTTTTAAGAAGACTACGGATCTGATTCGGCGAACCTTCTGGTGGCCCAATATGATAAAGGACATTAGAGCTTTCACCTCCTCTTGCCCAGACTGCGCACAAAATAAGTCCGTCAAAAGCCTTCTGGTCTTCAACAACCTCCCCCGGTCCCGGACCGTCCTTGGTGTCACATTGCTATCTACTTCATTGTGGATCTTCCCCCATCTAATGGTATGACTACTATTCTAGTAGATGTCGACAGATTCTCCAAGCAAGCTCATTTTGTTCCCCTAAGGGGTCTACCCAATTCTAGTACTTTGGCTGAAATTTTTGTAAAATAAATTTTCCGTATTCATGGCGTTTCGTGGTCCATTGTTTCGGATCGTGGTACTCAATTTGTTTCAAAGTTCTGGCGTGCATTTTCCCAGAGGCTGGGCATTACCCTTCTTTATTCCTCAGGCTATCATCCCCAAACGAATGGGCAGACTGAACGCATGAACCAGTCCCTCAAACAGTATATGCGTTGTTTTTCTTCCGATTCTCAGGATAATTGGGCAGAGTTACTTCCTTGGGCGGAATTTGTGATTAACTCTCTCAAGAATGAGTCCACTCAAGAATCACCGTTTTTTGTAAACTATGGATTTCATCCTACCCACCTACCCATGCATTCTTCCAGGTCCGGAGTTCCTGCAGCAGATGATAGGATATCCACCTTACAGGGGTCATGGAGGAGGATTCAAACAGCTTTACAGGAGTCCGTTCTAAGACAGAAGAGAAAAGCGGATAGGCTTCGTCGGGAGGCCCATAAGTTCGTACCTGGAGAGAAGGTCTGGCTTTCTTCTAAAAATATCAAACTGAAGGCTCCAACCCCTAAACTGTCTCCCAGGTTTCTGGGTCCTTTCTCTATTCTGAGACAAATTAATCCTGTGGCCTATCAGCTTTGCTTGCCTCCCTCTGTGAAGATTTCACCCATCTTCCATGTTTCACTCTTGAAACTGTTCATCCAAGGCACATGATTTGCTCATCTTTCACTGCAGCCTTCTCCCCCCATTTTACCAGAACAACAGGAGTTTGAAATTCAGTCCATCATTGACTCTCGCATCGCCAGGGGCAAACTCCAGTTTTTGGTCCACTGGAAAGGATACGGACCTCAGGATCTTTCTTGGTTCGCGCATGCGGATCTTCACGCCCCGTCTCTACTCAAACGATTCCACCAAAAATTTCCCCTCAGACCTTGGATGAATCGTCCGGAGTCCAACCCTCGAGGGGGGGTACTGTAAGGATCCACGCTGCGGGTACTCCCGCTTCCTGCGCCTCCTAACCTCTTCTCCCCGCTGCTCTGGCTCCCCAGCGGCGTGCCTCGGTCCTCGCAGACTCCCCTATGGCTGCTCCCGCACATCCGGGGCACGCGCGGACCCAGGCTTTCCTTTACCAGCGCCGGGAGCCTGACCCCGCCTCCTCAGGTGCGGTGCGCGCATCAGCACATTTCCCTGCCCCTGCTCCACCAGGTCCGCCCCCCAGGCTCTTCTCCTCTATCAGGGCCTCCCTCGGGCCGCATCTCTGCTCCTCCCCTTCCTCTGATAGGCCCCAGCCTACTATTTAGTCTCCCCTCACCGTTACCACTTTGCTCTGCATAGCTTCTGTACCTTGGTGCTGTCTGCTTTTGCCTGGCTGTCTTGTCTTTCAGTCTCTGTTCCAGTCCCTGAATACTCTGCTGACATCCCTGGATTTTGACCCTTGGCTTTGGGCTGCTCTCTGGAACCCCTTGGATTTGGCTTTGGACTCTCTACCTTGCAGACTTCCTTATCTCCCTGGACACGGCTTACGGACCCCTACTACGCTGCTCTCTCCACTCCATGACCCAGGACACTCTACCACGCTGCTCTCCCTACACCTTGACCATTGGCTTACGGACTTTACCCTTCGACGCTGGAGTTGGCATGTACTGAACTCTTTCTATTTTTGTTCCCTAAACCATCTACGCTACTTCCACACTCCGGCCGTGCCCCCATTTACTGTTAGGTGTGTGGTATTTCTCCTTTCCATCTCAGTCCCGGGGTCTCGTCTGGCTTGTGGGCAGGCCGAGCGTTACACTGGATACCCCAATCTCTAGGCATGTTCGTGAGAAACATGCAGGAAATGTTAACACCTTAACTTTTCAAGGCATTGATCATATTGCCCCAAACATCCGTAAGGGGAATTGGGATAGATGACTTCTCCAGCGTGAGGCTAAGTGGATCTATTTATTGCACACTCAATACCCCTCAGGAATTAATGAGGGCTTTGTATAGACCCCTTTCCTCTGAATACAGGATCACTCCCCAGAAGTCCCTATTTTTTATCTCATTGTAAACATAAGATCAAATTGCAGCCTTTGCCATATGATTCAATATGAGGTGACACTTATAAGTGAAAAGAAACACTCTAGAGATACTTAGAAGTACAAAATCTATGGGTCCAATCACTAACCATTATTCAGCAGCTCCCTCAGTACAACCGCTAGGGAGCACGGCTCGTAAAAAGCGTCTATCCGGTTGCTATGACAACCGCTAAGTATAAAGGGTCAGACATAGAAGTGGAAACGTCCACGCCGGAAGAAGTCGCCGCTGGTTTAGCGACGAAACGCACGTCAGGTTAGCCGGCTGTTTTTAAGTTTATACAATGTGTGGCAGCAAGCTTTTAAGGTCTATCCATCCGATACTTTTGATATACAGACGTAGTAGTTCTTATGAGTACCCGTTTGGCAGTATGGACGCCACTATGAAGCGGTGCAATATATGACTCAGCTTTCATTGCCAAGACAGGCACAGCAGTACACCGTTACTACAACATACGGTCCTATGATATAATGTGAAATATATGAACACACCACCTACATTGTGAGGGGGGCTCTCTGGAGCTCGGATTTGCCACTGTAATATTAATTTACAGGATAAAGGGGCAATATTGAATGTACATTTAATTTGTTACTACACCATATTTATCTGAATATACAGGGCCCATGATATACTGTGATCTGCAACAGCATAATATCTGAACCATGAGAGGGGTCTTTCTGGAGCATTAATTTGCCATTGTATTAACAATTCATACGGTATATGGGCAACACTGTATGTCCATGCAGATCAAAAGCCCTAGGTCGACATAGCTTGTAGGACACCTATATGCTAAGACTCAGAGAATACTCTAATCATTGACTATATGACCACGAGTCTTTGTCCTCCTCACCCCTATTCTAATTAAATGGGGATTTTCTATCATCTGAACTACGAGAATACACATTATTGTCTGTAGATGTGATTCACCTACTTGCTACTTTTAGTTAAACATTCATGACACATTTAGATTTCATTATAATAATATAAATAAAGCCTTTTTTATTTTATTTTTAGTATTAATTGTTAGTGTATAACCCTGGTAAGACCGAACATTATATTATAAACTTTTGGTCTGTGGTGCGCTTTGTAAAGGGAGTCTTTATGTGGATTGTGTCTCTTTGACACATTCCATATACTATATGTCCATTTCAGTCCCACTCCCTGGCAGCACACAATAGGCACATTTTGAGTTAGAGCGAGGTATCTCTTTTTTCTGTTTACTTATTGCCTAACCCTGATTTTATTACTTATCTAACGTTAGTTACCTAGTTCATATCTCTTACCTAACTCTCATCTACTATATGTATTACAGATATGTGTTACATGCCAAGCGTGTGTAACCCATGTCCCCCCCCCCCCCCCGGTCGCAGATTGGACTCTAGGGTGTAGTGAGGGCTGGCTACGTGTACTATGGTGGTGCATACCTGCTTGGAACAGGAGGGCCTGAGTCTCCCGCGTTGGTATTGGGGATAACAGGGACAGGCTTCTGGGGTATATGCCTTCATCTTTAGTGGTGGTGGTGGTGCAGTGCCTCCATTCTCTGGCGAAACCTAGGGGATAGGTTGGAATCTTCCCAGAGAAAGCCCAATCTCATACAGTCTTTATGTAAAACAGCAATGTCTTTATTGTCCTTAATATCGCACACAGCAGCAGTTCATTTCACAGCAGCAAGTCATGTGCAGCAGTGCTTCCAAATGTACAGGTATATTCCTCCACTCCTCTCCTCCAGGCTGTACCCTAGCAGGATGGGCTGTTTGGGGCTTCAATACCCCAACCCCCACCTCCAGGATGTACTCTCTGGGTGAGGGTAGATCTCCCCCCCTCAGCCGGGTGAGGGGCATGGGTGTCCGCAGGAGGGGGCAAGGGGGGGCGCTTGCCCCCCCCTGGATCACTCGCAGCCCCGAGATCCCGCAGGGCAAGCAGGGTGTCCGGCCTGCTGCCTGTGGGCCTGCTCCCCCTCCCAACGTGGGACGGAGGGTGGGGACCCAACCCAGCATCCACCGCGCGTGTGCGCCAACCCAGGTTCCCCCGCACGTGCCTCCTGTCCCAGGCAACAGCCGCACTCTCTGCTCCCAGGACAGAACAGAACTCAACTCCAACAGACTAGAGTTCACTCCTCAGCTCCCAGGACATAACAGACCAGTCACTTACAGGAACAGCCCACTAAATTTAGACAGCCCCACCCCTCATGATGTCAGCAGGACCCTCCCCTCTGCATCAGGCCTGCATACAGAATCAGGGGCCTGCCTCTATCACTCAAGGCAGGGCTTGATGTGGGGGAAAAACCCATGATAACTACTGGTGGCCTGCCCTTAACAGGACTTACACCAGTAGGAGAAAGATATATAGCCCCCATTTCTTACCGGGGCTACACATGTATTTAACGCCTACCTGTGCCTGCCCTTATACCCCATAAACATTATTTATATATTATTATTTACATTATTTGCAAACTCACATTATATAGCATCGTCTGTAACAACATACAATTTATGTGACATAACTTATATTGTATAACTTATCTTCCCGAGATCTCCGAACTTTCTTTAGCAACTTACCGATATAACTAGAAACTATACAACATCTCCATCCCTAATCTCTAATTCCCCATAAGCGACTAAGACTAATAAATCTGAGCGTATGATCCTTTAGCCTATACCCTGTAACTTAACTAGCTATATTTACTAACTTAACTACAACTGTGCTCAACGCCGTGTAACCTTCCTTGTTTCATCAGTCCGTGTGTTTCCTATGATAAGGTTTATGGGAGAGTGACCCCATGGCTGATACCTCCCTGTGTCCCCCTATGCCTCACCCTATATGCCCCCCCATACACAACATATGCCCTCCCATGTCCCCCAAACACCCCCATGTCCCCCCCAAACACCCATGTCCCCCCCCCAAACACCCCTATGTACTGTCCCGATCATAGCCTTCCTCCCGGGCGGGACATGCTGTGTTCCGTGACTTTTACACAGCCTCCCCTCCCTCTCCGCCTTCCAGCTAGAGAGAAAAAAAAGAACAATGTTCTATGAATCGGTGCTACCAATAGATAATGAAAAGTTCCAATATGTATATGTTGAAACAATATGGATCTTGTTTGAAGAAAGGATACTCATAATATCAAAAGTGCCTGGTACATGTTAGCAAGACAAACTATAAACAGTATAACTACTGTATAACTACTGTATAACTGTAAAACTACTGTAGGCCAAACTGCTGTACTGTAAGTCACTTATTTATACAGTATACTGTATTGTAACTACTGTATAACTATACTACTGTAGGTTAGACACATCCTGTACTGGATTTAATGTATGTATAAAATATTTTACCAGGAAGTAATACATTGAGAGTTACCTCTTGTTTTCAAGTATGTCCTGGGCACAAAGTTAAGACAAATAATACATGGTTACAAATACAGTTACATATATGAACAGGGTATACATTGTATACAAGACACTGCATGTACAGTTAAAGAAAATATATATTATGGGCGTATGAAACAGTTACAGACCAGATTAAAATACTTTATACTGTATACTGTACAGTAGAAAGTGGAGAGGAAGGGCTGATATAAAATGGTTATTTTGAATGCCATACTTACCTGAACTTACCATACTACAGTACAGTACCTTACTATTTTCCTGTGGCCTGCCCATTATGCTTTAAAAGTATAAGCAATACGGTCGCAAGATGATAGATATATTTATTGCATCTTTGTACGGTGAGTATGTTGTTCCAGAAACTCATTATTCCTTCAGCTAATTCATCCTTTTTGGACGGTTTCACCACTTTTCTGATATAATCCTTCAACTGATGCCATACCAATTCAATGGGATTCAAGTCTGGAGATCTTAAATTGGAGGGGGAAAAAGGTGACTTAAAACAATGAGAAACGGTTACCGAACTTACTCCTGTGACATCTTAACCCAGTTTATACTGCTGGCAAGAATATGGGCAGAAGGCGTGGTGTGTTTCAGATCATTGTCCTGGAAGAAACGGTGACCAGATGGGAAATCACGAGTAATGTATTCAACAATCTCTGGCACTATTTTCTCTTGGAGAAATACTTTATTCATGATTCCTGGAACAAGAACATTTTTTTTAACAGGTTGGGATGGGGGGACTCTCTATCCCGGTCCCATGTGTATCCCCCCTCCCCTCTTTACCTTCCCTCCTCCTCCCTCTTCTCCCCCTTATCTCTTCTCCTTCTGTCCTTTCCTCCCTCTATTCTTTCATTTATCTCTACAGGGATATGCAAGGGGACTCTGCCTTTCAAAGAAAATTTGAAAAAGGGTTCATGGTTTAAGGAATCTCTGGAATTAGTACAGAGTACTCTGAGTACAAGGTTCTGGGACTTTGTACTGTATATCAAAAATGCTGTAAATATAGCCCCTTGGAACGCTGTTATATTACTAATTTGTTTATCCCTGTGACAACCAATAAAAAAGTTTGAAACAAAAAACACACTTGTATAGGTATAACAGTTTTACTGCAGACAAATAACATTAAAAAACATACACGCCTTGCAGGGTCGTACCCCTTCACCGTGCTCCCCTTTGCACTGTGATCTCACCCTCGTGGGGTTTAATCACAAGAACTAAAATGCCCGAGCACCCAACACTCTGTTGTCCACGGAGTCAATCACCCTCCGACGTGTGTGTGACATCGCTGCCCCACTACCCCATGTATGGTTGGTGCACTTGGTGAGATGAAATACCTGCCGGATGTGTCCACATCTGTGCGCTCATTATGAATATGGGATACACAGATCTGAAGCGATGAACCGCGACCCCTCCGCCTCTACGTTGGGTGGGTCCTGCTTCGATTGTACCACCTTAGAGTCTCTGTGGGCATAGATGGATGATCTGATCCCAGATCACCCTGGTCCAGGATGCAGCCACGTCCTAGCTTTGTCCCTATGCTCTGGTTCTACTGGGCAGTGTCCCTGCAGCAACCACAAGCTACACAGGGGAGTCATGGCCTAGCTGGGGCCCAATAGGGGAGATCTGGCCTCTTACCCCTTCCTTGTCCCAGCTATAACTGGCATGGCTTGCAGCGAACAAAAAGTATCTATCTGTAGAGCAGGAGGATTCAGGAGTCTTATTGGCTGATACGCGCTATGTGACTTTGTCCCAGAGGCTCATGGGATATGTAGTCCCTGCTTGGAGCCTCTACCTATTGGCTGCCATTTGCGCGATTGTCCTGCGAATTCGCAGCGTCTCGCACACATGCAATTGCCTCTAAGATGGCGGTGCCTGCAAAGGTAGCTGTCAGCGATGTGATCGCCATTGCAACCTGTTCCGTGCCTCAGTTCCCACCCACAGCCCTCCCCACACCCTCCCCATTCTCTGTTGTCGGTCACAGCCGCAGCGGCAGGTAAGGGAATGAAGGGGAACCCGGGAGGAACCAACAGGGTCAACGGGAGCCCAGAGGGAGCCCCATGCTATGCACCTCTGCACACATCTCTTACACAACGATACACCCTTTCCTCTGTTGCTCGACTGCTAAAATTCTGACAGACCCTCATTCTCTCCCGTCTCAATTACTGTAACCTCCTGCTCTCTGGCCTTCCTGCCTCCCCTATAATCTATCCTAAACGCTGCTGCCAGAATCACTCTACTCTTTCCTAGATCTGTCTCAGCGTCTCCCCTGCTGAAATCCCTCTCCTAGCTTCATATCAAATGCCGTATCACACACAATTCTCCTCCACACTGTTAAAGCTTTACACTCTTCTGCTTCTCCTTACATCTCAGCCCTAATTTCTTGCTATACACCATCCCAACTCTTGCATTCTGCTCAAGGATGTCTTCTCTCTACCCCTTTCGTATCTAAAGTCCTCTCCTGCCTTAAAGCTTTCTCACTGACTGCCCCACACCTCTGGAATGCCCTTCCCCGCAGTATCCGACTAGCACCATCTCTATCCACCTTTAAGACCCACCTTGCTTAAGGAAGCATATGAGTAGCTCCATGGCTGATAATTTACAACCTGCAGACACACTTAACAGAACGCCCTCCTACTGTCTCTATACGTGCTTCCTACCAAACAGTTAGATTGTAAGCTCTTTGGAGCAGGGACTCCTTTTCCTAAATGTTACTTTTATGTCTGAAGCACTTCTTCCCATTGTTTTATTTGTATTATTTGTTATTTATATGACTGTCACGTGTATTAGTGCTGTGAAGTCTATGTACACTAATGGCACTATGTAAATAAAGACATAGATACATACTGCTGCGGCAGCTTTTATTCTAACAAATCACCGCTTTTTACCTGGCTTGTTCCTGGAATGCGACACTGTTCAGCTGGCGCATGCCGCGTTCACCTTGCGTTCCCAGCCACGGGTCATGCCCGGCTGATGCGTTTATTGATAATTGTTCGGATTTTAATAGGCTGCAATGCTTCGCGTGTCCGCCAGATGGCAGATCTTCATGAATTGTAATGCGCCGAATCAGTAATGTGTCGGCTTGTAGGTGTTTCGTTTAAAAAAGATACTGTACCACAGTGTGCTATTGTAACTTGGCCTTGGCCTTGAGACTGAAGGAAGAGGTTGCAAAAATGTATCAATTTAGGCTTTCATATTAAAGAAAGACAAAGACCAGTTTCGGTTACAGTATTCTCCAGAGACACGCCCGCCATGAGTGTTCAAGTGCAGCCCGCTTTCCAAAAACCCGACAGAAGTTACGCGTATTTGATATGGGCCGCAATTAATGCAACAGATAAGATGGCAACAGTTGCTCAAATTTCAGTATTTTATCAAAAACTATGACTTTTACAATTTTTCGCCAACTCCTCATACGTGGAAGCGTGCAGTAAGGAAAAGGTTATGTAGCGATCCGTTTTCATCGTATTGAGCCACAATTTGTTGGAGGGTATTGGTGTGTATCACCGGATTTTTCCCGTATCTATGATCATGAAGGCGGCAAAAGGCGAAGGGTCGTGTTAAAACAAACTAAGAAGCGACAGTCGCTGCCAAGCAATGCACTAGCACCAGCACCGGCTTCCAATGACGGTCCCACCGTCAGTGACATCCCTGAGCCTGAGTCGGATTTTGCGTGCAGTTTTGATGAAGCTTGCATGTACCTAAGCGATTTCCAGCCTCACCAGCTGACTACAGGTGGACTAGTCCCGCTGCAAACTATCGACGTGGATGATCAAGAACGCTGGACTGGCAGTGGACCGGCGCCGGCGCCAGCTGAATGGGAAATTCTATGGTGAATACTGTATTTTTGCTGTATTATTTTGGTGGGACTGGCTGGGTACTTCTTTAGGGGGCTGACCATTACTGTACATTAAAACTTTTCTTTTTGTTTTTCCTCAGAAAAGAAAACGGCTAATAGGGGGATTTCGATGGATAATATTGTACTGTATGCTGATGTTTTCCGGCCGTACAGTATACTGTGTAATAAACCCGAAAAAATAAAACTATGCATTTATTCTACATGTTCAGTATCGTTTCATTATGTGTCTTCTACAGTATACTCTACAGTGGTATACAGTGCCCAACATCTATGGGCAAAATGAATTTTATTTCTAGGTGCCCTAGAACAGAAGTTCCCACGCCAATTGTCCGTGAACTTAACCGAGGTCCTAAGTAGTTCCCACGCCAATTGCGCGAATATAATGTAAAATAATCCGTTCTGTGGGTCTGAGCGGGTTGAAATTCACCTGGTCCTCATGCGGAAGGACCCTTGCCATAGTGGCAAAATATCAGCCTTCCACGACCCCCGGAACCGGAGATACCAAAAGACAGTTTAAAAGCACATTATCAAAGTGGCTTTTTTTTCTGCCATGCAAGTCAATGACAGAAACCTAAATTTTAACATTACCCTGACTCCATTCTGTTGCCACGAGAGGGTCACAATTTGCCATGCAATCCTGCCGCAACTAGAACTACATGGTGACCGAATCTGAGCCCTCTAGGTTGAACAGAACCGGAGTTGTGGGTTCCAGGTTTCTGCTCATTCTGACTTAGCCACATAGATATCTACCCTGTGTAAACACTTGGGTGACAAGGTTTTCTTACTGAGAAACATTTTATACACTCTGCACATGGGAAAGGTTTCTCCCCTGTGTAAATGCTCTGGTGTCTGTGGACTGTCCTCCTATTACAGAATTGATTATGATGTAATCCCCTTTTATGAATTGTCTGGTGTGTGTTGAGGTGCCTCTCAGGGCTGAAATGTTTCCCGAATTCTGTACAATTAAAACATTGCTCGCTTGTGTAAATCTGCTGGTGTAACAAGAGGTCCCACTTTGTATAAAATGGTTTACCACACTTTGAACAAGCAAATTCTTTCCCCTGTGAGAATCATGTAGTGTGAGGTCATTCATCCAAGATACGTTTTTCCTATACTCTGTCCACGTGAAAGGCCTCTCCCTGCATGAATTTGTAGGTTTCTGAAGAGGTGACCCTAACATTGAATTGTTTCCCACACTGAACAAGCAAATGGTTTCTCCCATGTAAATACTTGGGTGTGACAGGAGGTCACACTTTGTACTAAATTGTTTCCAACACCCTGAACTAGGGATAGACAATAACAAAAAATACTTCCCACCATAAGAGTATTAAGTAATTTATCGTGATAATATTCAGCAATATATTAACACCCAATAGAAAGCAAAAAAGCAAAAGTCCTCAAAATGTTCAAGGTCATTTATTGTGAAACATATTTCTTATACAAATGCATTTCATTCTTAATAAAATGTAAAAAAGCAAATACATTTTAGTATATTTTAAGAACAGCAAATGATTCCATAAAAATGTTACACAAACTACACCCACACTAAAGCCCCTTTCTTCACCATTTATTTTTATTTATTTATAAAATATGTTACCAGGAAGTAATACATTGAGAGTTACCTCTCGTTTTCATGTATGTCCTGGGCATAGAGTTAAGATGACAAATAATACATGGTTACAAATACAGTTAAATAAGTGAACAGGGTATACATTATATTCAAGACATTGCATGCACAGTTAAAGATAATATATTATAGGCGTATGTAACAGTTACAGACCAGATTAAATGTGAGACTGCCTTAGTTTTGAAAGAACTTAAACTGGTGGTGGATACGAGAGTCTCCAGTAGGTTATTCCAGTTTTGGGGTGCATGGTAAGAAAGTTTATAATTATCCCCTCGACCCCTTCTCCAGTACACATTAATAGGGCATGGGAAGGCGTGGGTTAATGGGCATGGGGAAGGAGGGGGTCAAGAGGCATGGTTGAGAGCCGAGAGAAATACGGGGGAAGAGAGAAAGGGGTTGAGTTATGGTGGAAGGGAAGGGGTAAGAGGCAAGGCAGAGGGGAAGTGGTTAATATGGAGGGGTGAGATTACCAGCAGGAGGATTCCTTATAGCTGCAGCATGTGATAGTCAAGGAGCTCCCAGACTCGCTCCCACTCCACTGTCTCTACCAGACCCACACTCTGTCCTCTCTCTGACACAATCCCCATCCCCACACCTCTCTGCCAGACCCACCCCCACTCTGCAGCTGCTGATAGGAATGCCATGGCAAGTATTGCGTTACCGTCCATTTTTATTACTGCAGTATGTGGCGGTAGGCGTAGCCGGCCTTCATTAATAAAGGTGGAGCCCGGCTGGCTGCCCCTGAAACCATATGGTATGGGCTGAGAGTGTCAGCTCTTGGATCTAATATTATACCTTACTGTGTTGATTGTAATTTTGTTCCTCTGTTATACTGTCCCCCCATAGGGTTATAAACTAGGAACTGTGTATGTGGTGCTACCTGTGTAAGCCCAGTGGGCCACTTAATGCATTATCTGTGTATTCCCTTTGCCTCATGGGCCTGCGACTGCCTGTGCAAACTGTAAGTGGGTTGCCTTGTATGGGTGGCCTCTTATGAGAAATAGCTGCAGGGCAGGGGCTTCTGGAACATGAGGGAAAAGGGGGTGTATATTTTAACCTGTCTTACCTGCCAGCAAGGTATTCTTAGCTGGTGTCTTAGAGAAGAGAAGGTTTTAGAACCCCACATGATAGGTGCAGATGGTGGAATGCAAGCTCTTGTGTCTAAATGTTGGTTCTCTGTATTTAAAACTGCAATGCATTGTGTTTGTCCTGTGATTTAAACCCAGGTTGGTGACAAAAGGCAGTGTGAATTAGCATTTCAATGCCCCAGCTCAGATAGGGATTCCAAGCGCAAATCTCCCCAATTTATTTCCCTTATAAGTATAAGGTCCCCCAAAGTATATTCTGTAAGGAAGTGTACTTTATATTGTGTTTTAATGTTTACTACTGTATAAGGTTCTATACATTAAGCACAGGCATATGGAAGATGCTAGCTAGTTTGCATAGAATCCATAGTTCAAAGAGGAGAGGAATGGCAGAGGGGGGAAAACCATTTGGTGAGCAGAATATTCAGATTAGGATGTTTTTATTTTACGTAGACACCGCGGAGCCAGGGAAAAACGGCCCTGTATGTCAAAAATGATAAGCAAGGTTTCTATTGGCAAGTTTTGAATGTATTCCTCCTATCAGTGAATGCGTAATTTCAATCCCTGCTGTAATTGGCTATTACACTCCTCAATGATTTAGATAGGAATCCAGCCTATATAAGAGCGTGCAGTAAAAGCAGCTCTCTCTCTCTTTTTCCTGTTGGAGATCTGAAGACAAGCGGCTGCTGGCGGGCCTCTCAAAGGTGCTTCTGTGAAAGAGCTATTCACACAGGGAAGCATGGGGAGGCCTAGCCACAGGCTGGATTACGGTCCAGGATCCCAGAACCAGGGCCCTATCAAGGTAAGCCTTTGTGGATGCAGGCGCCTTGCAACTACTAAAGGGTAGATCTCCTTCCCCAGACCCCAGTAAGTGTGTATATTCTCTGTTTCTTGTATTTCTGTGTGTTTTCGAGGTCTTATCTGAATAAACCGCAATTTATTTTACTGCCTGTTTTGCCTTGTGACTGATCACTTAAATATAAAGGTGTATTTGGTTTGCCCTACCATGACACAGTATTACTATGCTACTGGTATATTGCCCAACCCTAATTTGAACAATCACATATTTTATCTCCTGTATGAATCCTCATGTGTGTAAGGAGGCTGATCCTCTGTGAAAAGCTTTCCCCACACAATGTACATGGAAATGGTTTCTCCCGTGTATGAATCCTGTGGTGTCTGAGGAGGTGGCTCTTTTTACTAAATTGTTTACCACACTCTGTACATGTGAATGGTTTCTCCCCTGTATGAATCCGCTCATGGATGAGGAGCTCCGCCTTCTGAGAAAAGCTTTTACTACACTCTGCACATGTGAATGGTTTCTCCCCTGTATGAGTCATTTGGTGTCTGCGGAGGTCGCCCTTAGTACTGAATTGTTTCCCACACTCTGAACAGGGGAATGGTTTCTCCCCTGTATGAGTCTGCTCATGTTTGAGGAGTTGGTTCTTAATACTAAATTGTTTCCCACACTCTGCACACGTGAATGGTTTCACCCCTGTATGAGTCATCTGGTGTTTGAGGAAGTTGCTCTTAGTATTGAATTGCTTCCCACATTCTGTACATGTGAATGGTTTTTCTCCTGTATGAGTCATATGGTGTCTGAGGAGACTGCTCTTAACTGTGAATTGTTTCCCACACTCTGTACATGTGAATGGTTTCTCCCCTGTATGAGTTACCTGGTGACTGAGGAGACCGTTCTTAGCTGTGAATTGTTTCCCACACTCTGTACATGTGAATGGTTTCTCCCCTGTATGAGTCATCTGGTGACTGAGGAGACTGTTCTTAGCTGTGAATTGTTTCCCACACTCTGTACATGTGAATGGTTTTTCTCCTGTATGAGTCATCTGGTGTAGGAGGAGACTACTCTTAGTACTGAATTGTTTCCCACACTCTGTACATGTGAATGGTTTCTCTCCAGTATGAGTCATCTGGTGTCTGAGGAGGTTGCTCTTAACTGTGAATTGTTTCCCACACTCTGTACATGTGAATGGTTTCTCCCTTGTATGAATCCGCCGCTCATGGATGAGGAGTTCTGTCTTCCGAGAAAAGCTTTTACTACACTCTGCACATGTGAATGGTTTCTCTCCTGTATGAGTCATCTGGTGTATGAGGAGACTGCTCTTAACTGTGAAATGTTTCCCACACTCTGTACATGTGAATGGTTTCTCCCCTGTATGAACCCTCTGGTGATTGAGGAGGGTCCTCTTAGTACCTAATTGTTTCCCACACACTGTACAAGTAAAAGGAGTCACTGCTGTCTGAATCATCTGGTGCGGAAGAAGTTTCCCCTTCAGTGAGAAACCGCTCCCACCATCTGTACATGTAAAGGTTTGCTCTCTAGCGGGGACACAAAGGTGTGTGAGCAGGTCCCTGTCCAGTGAGAAGCTTTTGCCACACTGACAACAGAGAAAAGGCTGAGCACCATGGCTTCTTCTTGCATCTCTCGCATACCTTTTGCTGGACCCATATTTAGAGTCCGTCTCTGCTGTGTGCTGTACAAGGTCTGTAAATTCACCATCATGTGGCACTGGTTCCTTGCAAGTGTCTAAAATGTTACAGGAATCATTGTTTTTTGGCACTTCTGGGCTGCGAGGAGTCAGACAGCTTCTGGATGTATCGGAGCTCAAGTTCTGTTCCTCATTCAGGCCGATCTCTAACAGAAGTCAACAAAAAAGACAGAACAAATGTTTTCAATCAAATTACTGAACGCAAATTACAAATCCAAAACACTGAAGAATTTATTTCACCGATACTTAGTTAACAAAATATTCTCATCACCCAGGGTTTTAAAATTGTTGCACATGGACATCCAGTGGCCCCTAATGACTGTGGTGGTTGTCCCCGAAGGCCTGAAATGTATTTGTAGCAGCTCTCACACTGAAATCATTGATACATATATAACTTGTATTTATTACTGTATTCATTATTTAAGGATACATGTACATCCTCCAAATAATTAACATTAAAATGCCCATGAGATGTAAAGTTAAGGAACTCCTGGTCTATCATATTAGTGCGTTAATAATATCAACTAAACCAGACAGCAACCTATAGTGTAAAGATACTGTAGATGCCCATGTATGCATGTCTTTATTTATATAAGGCCCGCAGTGTACTCAGCGCTTTACAGCAGAAACAATACAGTACAGGGAATTATAATACAATAAGTGCAACAAACAAAATCAGACAATAGGAACGGAAATCCCTGCCCTGGAGAGCTTACAATCTAAGGGATGCAGCGACTACACTGTCCATGTAATCTTCTGCCATAAGACCCACATAAACTAGATTGCTCCATTTTGTGTCATATTTTGTCAGTCACAAATACTATTCATATAATTTCCCGAGCACGCGGCCTTGGTGTAATATTTGACTCCTCTCTTTCCTTCTCCTCTCACATTCAAAATAAAGAAAAAAGGAGCACTGCAGAAACGAAGAACTGGAGGCAAAAGTAGAAAAAATAAAAGAGTTATTGAGACAGCCTAAGTTACAAGAGAAACCTCCAACGCGTTTCTCGCATGGGCGCTTTATCACAGAGTGGTTTCCTGAGTCTAGAGAGTGTCACATTATAGGCACTCCCCTCCGGAAACACTGCCTACCTGTATCCCAAGTAAAAACGTCCCATGGGAAGAAAACAGTCCGGGGAAAATGTAACCATGGAAAGAAGGCAGTATAACTGTGGGGGAGAAATCCAGCAAAAGGACACAATAAAGAATACAATAACAATAAACTTACATAGACTCATAAGGACAATACAAATGAAATGAAAAAGAATCAAATTTGAAAGTGGATAAGATGTGGAGGGAATAAAATTATCTTAGATTAAATTAACTGTAACACCAAATAATATAATCACGTGATAATATACATATAATAAATGTAAACTCAACTACCAAGGTAAAGAACAATTTGTATCTTGATAAGGGAAGAACTAGAATGGGCCGTTAAGGCCTCCAAAATTTCTAAAGCACCGGGCCCTGATGGTTTCACAAATGCCTACTATAAGAAGTTTCTCCCCATTCTGTCCACCCACCTTTTACAATTGTTCAACTCATTTCTAGAAGGATGTCCTATCCCATCTTCAATGTCGTCCGCCAATTTGGCCATAATCCTCAAAGAAGGGAAGGACCCCACACAATGCGGTAGCTATAGACCAATCTCGCTGTTGAACAATGATCTAAAACTATACAGTAAAATACTGGCGAACAGACTTAATCCAATTCTCCCGAGACTAGTACACATGGACCAGGTCGGGTTTGTCTTGGGCCGCCAGGCCTCAGACAATACCCGTAAAATCATTAACTTAGTTGACCATGCCCACCTTACAGATTCACAAGCTATGTTACTAAGCTTAGACGCAGAGAAGGCATTTGACAGAATTGACTGGCTGTTCCTAGACCAAACATTAAAAAAATTCGGATTCAGGGACTCCTTTCTTAAGGGTGTCCAGGCGCTCTACCAAACTCCATCCGCCTCAGTTAGACTATCGGGTGGAGGAGCGGAACAAATTCACATTAGAAATGGCACCCGACAGGGTTGCCCCCTCTCCCCTCTCCTTTTCGCTCTCACGATTGAACCACTGGCGGCCAAAATAAGACAAAACCCAAACATCCAGGGTATACCCATGGCCACTGAACAATACAAAATTTCCCTATTCGCTGACGATATTATCCTGACCTTGACCAGACCCCTAACTTCCCTCCCCAACCTCCAGATGGAACTGACGGAGTTTGGAAAGGTATCAGGGTATAAAATAAACAGCAACAAATCTGAGGCCCTAAATCTTAGTCTTCCCGACCCCACAGTCAAACTCCTTAAGCTAAATTTCAGCTACCGATGGTGCCCCTCATGCATTAAGTATCTGGGAATTAATGTATCTAGGCACTATCGGGACCTATATAGGGATAACTACCCGAAACTATGGGAGCAGATCAAAAGGGATCTAGATCGGTGGGAAGGTTATCAGATCTCATGGATTGGGAGGATGATCTCTACCAAAATGAATATACTCCCAAGAATGTTGTACCTATTCCAGACGCTCCCAATCCAGGTCCCGGCCGCCGATCTAAAATATATACAGAATAGACTACTCCACTTCATTTGGCAGGGTAAGCGGCCCAGGGTCGCCAGATCAGTCCTGATGACCACGAGATCCAGAGGAGGGATGGGGGTGCCTGACCTATACAAATACTATCTAGCCGCTCAGCTCAGGCAGGTAGTAATGTGGAACTCAGACCCGACCCGATGTTGCTGGGTGGGAATGGAAACTCGGTGTGCCAAATTGCCTTCTCTGCAAGCCTCCCTCTGGAGCCTGAACAGAGGAGAGGGCCACTTACACAATCTTAAACTACAGGCCTCACGATTCACGTGGGACACCTGGTCCAGATGCAAACTTAAATTTAATCTCTCATCCACAAACTCACAACTCACTCCCCTCGTTAATAACCCTAAATTCCCTCCAGGATGCGGATCTAAGCTGTTCACCCACTTTCACACACGGGGTATAGAGGCGATTGCCGACGTACTGAGCCTAGGGAAGCTCCTGACCTACCAAGAACTGAGGAACAAATTTAAAATTACAGAATTGGACACCTTTAAATATCTAAAAATTAGAAATTTTGTTAGAGCTACGTGCCCTCATCCAGAATACCCCGCTCTCACTACGTTTGAACATCTATGTGAGGACCAGTCTTACCAGAAGGGACTTATCTCGGACATATACAATATCCTAATGCGCTCAACGTCCCCGACACAGCACGACTATATGTTACGATGGTCAGCTGATCTAAACGTTAACATAGAAAGAGAGACATGGGAGGAAATCTGGCAGGCAGCCTCAGAAACTTCCCTTTGCACCACAATTAAGGAAAACATCTACAAAATTATGTTTGGCTGGTATCTTACCCCAGCACGATTAAACCAGATCTACCCTCTGGCATCAGACCAATGTTGGAGAGGCTGTGGTAATAGAGGGGACATGGCCCACATCTGGTGGACCTGTCCAGAAATTGTGAAATACTGGGCCAAGGTCCAAATTCTTATAAAAGAGGTCACCGACCTAGAACTTCCTATTGAACCACTGACCTTCCTGTTGGCTGCACCCATGCCGAATATAATTCGGCCCACCAGGAAATTAATATCCTTCATTCTCACTGCGGCGAGATGCTGTATTGCGGCCTCCTGGAGGAAAACGACTACGCCGGCGCTCAACACGATAAAGAAAAGGATTGGGGATGTAATGACTATGGAAAGGCTCACAGCCAACATCAGACAAAAAACCCCGGCCTTTGAGGATATCCGGGAACCCTGGTTCCACTTTACCAGAGCGCCCCGACCATCCCAGGTGAGAGGGAGACCAACTCCCCCTCCATAAGAAAAAACTCACACGAATCTCACCAGAAACACCCTAACAGCCAAGTGGGTCGACAACAACCCTCCCCAGCCCCCTCCCCCTCCCCTCCCTCACACCCCTTCATCTACCCCATCACCCTCCCTCTTACCTTCTCTCTATGAAGGCTCCCCCTCTCTTTCCTGGACAACTTAGGTTGCCTTTCTTTTTCCCCCCTTAAAAAATATGTTTTGGAAAATATAAGGCTACGATATATGTTAGAAATGTTGTATTTTCTAAAAATGCCTAATAAAAACATTGGAAAAAAAAAAATGCCCATGAGATGTAAAGTTAAGGAACTCCTGGTCTATCATATTAGTGCGTTAATAACATCAACTTAATCAGACAGCAACCTATAGTGTAAAGATACTGTAGATGCCCATGTATGTCTTTATTTATATAAGGCCCGCAGTGTACTCAGCGCTTTACAGCAGAAACAATGCAGTACAGGGAATTATAATACAATAAGTGCAACAAACAAAATCAGACAATAGGAACGGAAATCCCTGCCCTGGAGAGCTTACAATCTAAGTGATGCAGTGACTACACTGCCCATGTAATCTTCTGCCATAAGACCCACAAACTAAACTGCTCCATTTTGTGTCATATTTTGTCAGTCAAAAATACTATTCTTATCATTTCCCAAGCACGCGGCCTTGGTGTAATATTTGACTCCTCTCTTTCCTTCTCCTCTCACATTCAAAACAAAGAAAAAAAGGAGCACTGCAGAAAAGAAGAACTGGAGGCAAAAGTAGAAAAAATAAAAGAGTTACTGAGACACAGCCTAAGTTAAAAAAGAAACCTCCAACGCGTTTCTCGCCGTGGGCGCTTTATCAAAGAGTGGTTTCCTGAGTCTAGAGCAGTGTATCCCAACCTTTTTTATTTGGAGGAACCCCTGAAGTATTTTGAAAAATCTCGGGGAACCCCTATCTGGCTGACACATATTAGGTTCGATTGGGGTAAATCACAAAATTTCACACCACACGAGACACCTCTATTTCTCAAACTCTACCTATGTATTTCTCTTCCCATCTGTCTCACTCAGTCACTCTCCCACCCTCACGCCTCGCATGTATTTATCCCCTGCGTCTTACTCTCTCTTCGTCACTCACTCCCTCCTGCCCCTCTCTCACTTGCTTACTCTCACTCCTACCTTCCATCAATTACCCCACTCTCACTCAATCCACCCTACAAAATACATACCAAAAAACTCCACCCCCAGGGGGGGGGGGGCTGTGGTCCATAGGAGGAACCCCTGAGACTGCTTCAAGGAGAACTAGGGTTCCACGGAACCCATGTTGGGAATCACTGGTCTAGAGAGTGTCACGTTATAGGCACTCCCATCCAGAAACACTGCCTACCTGTATCCCAGGTAGAAACGTACCATGGGAACAAAACAGTCCGGGGAAAATGTAACCACGGAAAGAAGGCAGTATAACTGTGGGGGAGAAATCCAGCAAAAGGACACAATAAAGAATACAATAACAATAAACTTAAATAAACTCATAAGGACAATACAAATTAAATGAAAAAGCATCAAATTTAAAAATGGATAAGATGTGGAGAGAATAAAATTATTTAAATTAAATTAACTGTAACACCAAATAATATAATATAATCATGTAATAATATACATATAATCAGTGCTTGACAAATCACCCAAAAATCTACTCGCCGAATCAAAAATTCTACTAGCCGCCTAGCCCCGCCCCTAGCCCCTCCCCTAGCTTTGCTTATTTTTTTTAAAAATAAATTCCTAGTAAGAACAACATTTGTTTTTGACATAAGTTTATTTATTGTATTACATTTATACTTTACTACAATTAGTCCTTGTTACGTGTGTGTTACTAGTTTCCTGCACCCATTAACCAGTGTCTGGATGCCCCCGCTTCACAATATCTAAAGCAGCAATCCCGTCTGGGATCTTACCTGATCCGCAGTCCCTCAATGTCCAGGTAACCTCATTCCCGCAATGTTATACATTGGAGGTGAGGTGTTCCCTACCCGTCTTCTGGGATAGGGGAATATTCCGATGTCTCCCGTGTGAAGCTCCAGAGTCAGATCTGGAAGAAAGCAGTATCGGTTATTTTGGTGTAGTATAGGGCAGTTAAGATATATATAGGGTAAATAAGAGATCCAGATCCAGTGTGGGAGAGACGAGACAGAGAGAGACAGGCAGACAGAGAAAGAGACACACAGACAGAGAGACAGAGACACAGACACAGAGACTGGGAGAGAGACAGAGACTGGGAGAGAGACAGAGACTGGGAGAGAGAGAGAGTGGGAGAGAGAGAGAGTGGGAGAGAGTTGGAGATAGTGGGAGAGAGACAGAGACTGACTGACAGGGGTGACTGACTGGGGTATTGGGTGGGGGGGTGTCTGACTGGGTGGGATTACTGACTGGGTGACTGGGGGGATTACTGACTAGGTGAGATTACTGACTGGGTGACTGGGTAGGGGGTGGGATGGATAACTTGGTGGAACGACTGGGTGGGTGGGGGGGGGGTGAAATGTTTGAGTGGGTGGGGGCTGAAATGACTGGGTGGGTGGGGGAGGGGTGAAATGACTGGGTGGGGGGGGGGTGAAATGACTGGGTGGGTGAAATGACTGGGTGGGTGGAATTTGTGGGTGGGTGGAATTTGTGGGTGGGTGGAATTTGTGGGTGGGTGGAATGACTGGGTGGGTGGAATTTGTGGGTGGGTGGAATTTGTGGGTGGGTGGAATTTGTGGGTGGGTGGAATTTGTGGGTGGGTGGAATTTGTGGGTGGGTGGAACGACTGGGTGGGTGGGGAGGGTGGAACGACTGGGTGGGTGGGGGGGTGGAACGACTGGGTGGGTGGGTGGAACGACTGGGTGGGTGGAACGACTGGGTGGGTGGGGGGGTGGAACGACTGGGTGGGTGGGGGGGGGGTGGAACGACTGGGTGGGTGGGGGGGGGGTGGAACGACTGGGTGGGTGGGGGGGGGGTGGAACGACTGGGTGGGTGGGGGGGGTGGAACGCCATTGGGTGGGGGGGTGGAACGCCATTGGGTGGGGGGGTGGAACGACTGGGTGGGTGGGGGGGGGTGGAACGACTGGGTGGGTGGGGGGGGGTGGAACGACTGGGTGGGTGGAACGATTGGGTGGGTGGGGGGGTGGAACGACTGGGTGGGTGGGGGTGGGTGGAACGACTGGGTGGGTGGGGGTGGGTGGAACGACTGGGTGGGTGGGGGGGGGGTGGAACGACTGGGTGGGTGGGGGGGTGGAACGATTGGGTGGGTGGGGGGGTGGAACGACTGGGTGGGTGGGGGTGGGTGGAACGACTGGGTGGGTGGGGGTGGGTGGAACGACTGGGTGGGTGGGGGGGGTGGAACGACACGGTGGGTGGGGGGGGGGTGGAACGACTGGGTGGGTGGAACGACTGGGTGGGTGGGGGGGGTGGAACGACTGGGTGGGTGGGGGGGGTGGAACGACTTGGAACGACTGGGTGGGTGGGGGGGTGGAGCGACTTGGAGCGACTGGGTGGGTGGGTGGGGTGGAGCGACTTGGAGCGACTGGGTGGGTGGGGGGGTGGAACGACTTGGAGCAACTGGGTGGGTGGAGCAACTGGGTGGGTGGGGGGGTGGAACGACTGGGTGGGTGGGTGGGGGGGTGGAACGACTGGGTGGGTGGGGGTGGGGTGGAACGACTGGGTGGGTGGGGGTGGGGTGGAACGACTGGGTGGGTGGGGGTGGGGTGGAACGACTGGGTGGGTGGGGGTGGGGTGGAACGACTGGGTGGGTGGGGGTGGGGTGGAACGACTGGGTGGGTGGGGGTGGGGTGGAACGACTGGGTGGGTGGGGGTGGGGTGGAACGACTGGGTGGGTGGGGGTGGGGTGGAACGACTGGGTGGGTGGGGGTGGGGTGGAACGACTGGGTGGGTGGGGGTGGAACGACTGGGTGGGTGGGGGTGGAACGACTGGGTGGGTGGGGGTGGGGTGGAACGACTGGGTGGGTGGGGGTGGAACGACTGGGTGGGTGGGGGTGGAACGACTGGGTGGGTGGGGGTGGAACGACTGGGTGGGTGGGGGTGGGGTGGAACGACTGGGTGGGTGGGGGTGGGGTGGAACGACTGGGTGGGTGGGGGTGGGGTGGAACGACTGGGTGGGTGGGGGTGGGGTGGAACAACTGGGTGGGTGGGGGTGGGGTGGAACGACTGGGTGGGTGGGGGTGGGGTGGATGAAATGACTGGGTGGGTGTGGTGAAATGACTGGGTGGGTGGGGGGGGTGAAATGACTGGGTGGGTGGGGGTGAAATGACTGGGTGGGTGGGGGGGGGGTGAAATGACTGGGTGGGTGGGGGGGTGAAATGACTGGGTGGGTGGGGGGGTGAAATGACTGGGTGGGTGGGGGTGTGTGAAATGACTGGGTGGGTGGGGGGGGGTGAAATGACTGGGTGGGTGGGGGGGGGTGAAATGACTGGGTGGGTGGGGGGGGGGGGTGAAATGACTGGGTGGGTGGGGGGGGTGAAATGACTGGGTGGGTGGGGGGGGGGGTGAAATGACTGGGTGGGTGGGGGGTGAAATGACTGGGTGGGTGGGGGGTGAAATGACTGGGTGGGTGGGAGGGGGTGAAATGACTGGGTGGGAGGGGGTGAAATGACTGGGTGGGTGGGGGAGGGGGTGAAATGACTGGGTGGGTGGGGGGGGGGGTGAAATGACTGGGTGGGTGGGGGGGGTGAAATGACTGGGTGGGTGGGGGGGGTGAAATGACTGGGTGGGTGGGGGGGGGTGAAATGACTGGGTGGGTGGGGGGGGGGGTGAAATGACTGGGTGGGGGGGGGTGAAATGACTGGGTGGGGGGGGGGGTGAAATGACTGGGTGGGGGGGGGTGAAATGACTGGGTGGGTGGGGTGAAATGACTGGGTGGGTGGGGGGGGGGGTGAAATGACTGGGTGGGTGGGGGGGGGGGGAAATGACTGGGTGGGTGGGGGGGGTGAAATGACTGGGTGGGGGGGGGGGGGGTGAAATGACTGGGTGGGGGGGGGGGTGAAATGACTGGGTGGGGGGGGGTGAAATGACTGGGTGGGTGGGGTGAAATGACTGGGTGGTGGGGGGGGGGGGGTGAAATGACTGGGTGGGTGGGGGGGGGGGGAAATGACTGGGTGGGTGGGGGGGGGGTGAAATGACTGGGTGGGTGGGGGGGGGGGGGGGTGAAATGACTGGGTGGGTGGGGTGAAATGACTGGGTGGGGGGGGGTGAAATGACTGGGTGGGGGGGGTGAAAATGACTGGGTGGGGGGGTGAAATGACTGGGTGGGTGGGGTGAAATGACTGGGTGGGGTGAAATAACTGGGTGGTTGGGGGGGGGGTGAAATGACTGGGTGGGTGGGGGGGGTGAAATGACTGGGTGGGTGGGGGGGGGGGTGAAATGACTGGGTGGGTGGGGGGGGGGGGTGTGAAATGACTGGGTGGGTGGGGGGGGGTGAAATAACTGGGTGGGTGGGGGGTTGAAATGACTGGGTGGGTGGGGGGTGAAATGACTGGGTGGGTGGGGGTGGAATGACTGGGTGGGGGGGGTGAAATGACTGGGTGGGTGGGGGGGGGTGAAATGACTGGGTGGGTGGGGGGGGGGTGAAATGACTGGGTGGGTGGGGGGGGTGAAATGACTGGGTGGGTGGGGGGGGTGAAATGACTGGGTGGGTGGGTGGGGGTGGAATGACTGGGTGGGTGGGGTGGTGGAACGACTTGGGGTGGAATGACTGGGTGGGTGGAATGACTGGGTGGGCGGGGGGTGGAATGACTGGGTGGGGGGGGGTGGAATGACTGGGTGGGTGGGGGTGGAATGACTGGGTGGGTGGGTGGGGGGGGGAATGACTGGGTGGGTGGGGGGGGGAATGACTGGGTGGGGGGGGGTGGAATGACTGGGTGGGTGGGGGGGGTGGAATGACTGGGTGGGTGGGGGGTGGAATGACTGGGTGGGTGGGGGGGGGGTGGAATGACTGGGTGGGTGGGGGGGGTGAAATGACTGGGTGGGGGGGGTGAAATGACTGGGTGGGGGGGGTGAAATGACTGGGTGGGTGGGGTGAAATGACTGGGTGGGTGTGGGGGGGGTGAAATGACTGGGTGGGTGTGGGGGGGGTGAAATAACTGGGTGGTTGGGGGGGGGGGTGAAATGACTGGGTGGGTGGGGGGGGGTGAAATGACTGGGTGGGTGGGGTGGGGGGTGAAATGACTGGGTGGGTGGGGGGGGGGGTGAAATGACTGGGTGGGTGGGGGGGGGGTGAAATGACTGGGTGGGTGGGGGGGGGTGAAATGACTGGGTGGGTGGGGGGGGGGGGTGAAATGACTGGGTGGGTGGGGGGGGGGTGAAATGACTGGGTGGGTGGGGGGGGGGGGTGAAATGACTGGGTGGGTGGGGGGGGGGTGAAATGACTGGGTGGGTGGGGGGGGGGGTGAAATAACTGGGTGGGTGGGGGGGGTGAAATAACTGGTGGGTGGGGGGGGTGAAATGACTGGGTGGGTGGGGGGGGTGAAATGACTGGGTGGGTGGGGGTGGTGAAATGACTGGGGGGTGGGGGGGGGGGTGAAATGACTGGGTGGGTGGGGGGGGGTGAAATGACTGGGTGGGTGGGGGGGGGGGTGAAATGACTGGGTGGGTGGGGGGGGGTGAAATGACTGGGTGGGTGGGGGGGGTGAAATGACTGGGTGGGTGGGGGGGGGGTGAAATGACTGGGTGGGTGGGGGGGGGGGGTGAAATGACTGGGTGGGTGGGGGGGGGGGGTGAAATGACTGGGTGGGTGGGGGGGGGTGAAATGACTGGGTGGGTGGGGGGGGGGTGAAATGACTGGGTGGGTGGGGGGGGGGTGAAATGACTGGTGGGTGGGGGGGGTGAAATGACTGGGTGGGTGGGGGGGTGAAATGACTGGGTGGGTGGGTGGGGGGGTGAAATGACTGGTGGGTGGGGGGTGAAATGACTGGGGGGTGAAATGACTGGGTGGGTGGGGGGGTGAAATGACTGGGTGGGTGGGGGGTGAAATGACTGGGTGGGGGGGGGGGGTGAAATGACTGGGTGGGGGGGGTGAAATGACTGGGTGGGGGGGGGGTGAAATGACTGGGTGGGGGGGGTGAAATGACTGGGTGGGGGGGTGAAATGACTGGGTGGGGGGGTGAAATGACTGGGTGGGTGGGGGGGGTGAAATGACTGGGTTCGAAATGACTGGGTGGGTGGGGGGGGGGGGTGAAATGACTGTGTGGGTGGGGGGGGGGGTGAAATGACTGGGTGGGTGGGGGGGGTGAAATGACTGGGTGGGTGGGGGGGGGTGAAATGTCTGGGTGGGTGTGGGGGGTGAAATGTCTGGGTGGGTGTGGGGGGTGAAATGACTGGGTGGGTGGGGGGGGGTGAAATGACTGGGTGGGTGGGGGGGGGTGAAATGACTGGGTGGGTGGGGGGGGGGTGAAATGACTGGGTGGGTGGGGGGGGGGTGAAATGGGTGGGTGGGGGGGGGTGAAATGACTGGGTGGGTGGGGGGGGTGAAATGACTGGGTGGGTGGGTGGGGTGGAATGACTGGGTGGGTGGGGGTGGAACGACTTGGGGGTGGAATGACTGGGTGGGTGGAATGACTGGGTGGGCGGGGGGGGTGGAATGACTGGGTGGGGGGGGGGGTGGAATGACTGGGTGGGTGGGGGGGGTGGAATGACTGGGTGGGTGGGGGTGGAATGACTGGGTGGGTGGGTGGGGGGGGAATGACTGGGTGGGTGGGGGAATGACTGGGTGGGGGGGGTGGAATGACTGGGTGGGTGGGGGGGTGGAATGACTGGGTGGGGGGGGTGAAATGACTGGGTGGGGGGGTGAAATGACTGGGTGGGTGGGGGGGGTGAAATGACTGGGTTCGAAATGACTGGGTGGGTGGGGGTGAAATGACTGTGTGGGTGGGGGGGGGGGTGAAATGACTGGGTGGGTGGGGGGGGGTGAAATGACTGGGTGGGTGGGGGGGGGTGAAATGACTGGGTGGGTGGGGGGGGGGGTGAAATGACTGGGTGGGTGGGGGGGGGTGAAATGTCTGGGTGGGTGGGGGGGGTGAAATGACTGGGTGGGTGGGGGGGGTGAAATGACTGGTGGGTGGGGGGGTGAAATGACTGGGTGGGTGGGTGGGGGTGGAATGACTGGGTGGGTGGGGGTGGAACGACTTGGGGGTGGAATGACTGGGTGGGTGGAATGACTGGGTGGGCGGGGGGGTGGAATGACTGGGTGGGGGGGGGGGTGGAATTACTGGGTGGGTGGGGGTGGAATGACTGGGTGGGTGGGTGGGGGGGGAATGACTGGGTAGGTGGGGGGGGGAATGACTGGGTGGGGGGGGGGAATGACTGGGTGGGTGGGGGGGTGGAATGACTGGGTGGGTGGGGGGGTGGAATGACTGGGTGGGTGGGGGGGTGGAATGACTGGGTGGGTTGGGGGGGGGTGGAATGACTGGGTGGGTGGGGGGGGGGTGAAATGACTGGGTGGGTGGGGGGGGGTGAAATGACTGGGTGGGTGGGGGGGGGTGAAATGACTGGGTGGGTGGGGGGGGTGAAATGACTGGGTGGGTGGGGGGGGTGAAATGACTGGGTGGGTGGGGGGGGGTGAAATGACTGGGTGGGTGGGGGGGTGGTGAAATGACTGGGTGGGTGGGGGGGGGGTGAAATGACTGGGTGGGTGGGGGGGGGTGAAATGACTGGGTGGGGGGGGGTGAAATGACTGGGTGGGGGGGGGGGGGGGTGAAATGACTGGGTGGGTGGGGGGGTGGGGGGTGAAATGACTGGGTGGGTGGGGGGGGGTGAAGTGACTGGGTGGGTGGGGGGGGTGAAATGACTGGGTGGGTGGGGGGGGGGGTGAAATGACTGGGTGGGTGGGGGGGGTGAAATGACTGGGTGGGTGGGGGGGGTGAAATGACTGGGTGGGTGGGGGGGGTGAAATGACTGGGTGGGTGGGGGGGTGAAATGACTGGGTGGGTGGGGGGGTGAAATGACTGGGTGGGTGGGGGGGTGAAATGACTGGGTGGGTGGGGGGGTGAAATGACTGGGTGGGTGGGGGGGTGAAATGACTGGGTGGGTGGGGGGGTGAAATGACTGGGTGGGTGGGGGGGTGAAATGACTGGGGGGGTGAAATGACTGGGGGGGTGAAATGACTGGGTGGGTGGGGGGGTGAAATGACTGGGTGGGTGGGGGGGTGAAATGACTGGGTGGGTGGGGGGGTGAAATGACTGGGTGGGTGGGGGGGTGAAATGACTGGGTGGGTGGGGGGGTGAAATGACTGGGTGGGTGGGGGGTGAAATGACTGGGTGGGTGGGGGGGTGAAATGACTGGGTGGGTGGGGGGGTGAAATGACTGGGTGGGTGGGGGGGTGAAATGACTGGGTGGGTGGGGGGGTGAAATGACTGGGTGGGTGGGGGGGTGGAATGACTGGGTGGGGGGGGGTGAAATGACTGGGTGGGGGGGGTGAAATGACTGGGTGGGGGGGGGGTGAAATGACTGGGTGGGGGGGGTGTGAAATGACTGGGTGGGGGGGTGAAATGACTGGGTGGGGGGGGGGTGAAATGACTGGGTGGGGGGGGGGGGTGAAATGACTGGGTGGGGGGGGGGGTGAAATGACTGGGTGGGGGTGGGGTGAAATGACTGGGTGGGGGGGGGGTGAAATGACTGGGTGGGGGGGGGGGTGAAATGACTGGGTGGGGGGGGGGTGAAATGACTGGGTGGGGGGGGGGGGGTGAAATGACTGGGTGGGGGGGGGGTGAAATGACTGGGTGGGGGGGGGTGAAATGACTGGGTGGGGGGGGGTGAAATGACTGGGTGGGTGGGGGGGGGTGAAATGACTGGGTGGGTGGGGGGGGGTGAAATGACTGGGTGGGTGGGGGGGGGGTGAAATGACTGGGTGGGTGGGGGGGGGGGGTGAAATGACTGGGTGGGTGGGGGGGGGGGTGAAATGACTGGGTGGGTGGGGGGTGAAATGACTGGGTGGGTGGGGGGTGAAATGACTGGGTGGGTGGGGGGGGGGTGAAATGACTGGGTGGGTGGGGGGGGGTGAAATGTCTGGGTGGGTGGGGGGGGGTGAAATGACTGGGTGGGTGGGGGGGGTGAAATGACTGGGTGGGTGGGGGGGGTGAAATGACTGGGTGGGTGGGGGGGGGGGTGAAATGACTGGGTGGGTGGGGGGGGGGGGAAATGACTGGGTGGGTGGGTGGGGGTGGAATGGCTTGTGGAATGACTGGGTGGGTGGGGGTGGAATGACTGGGTGGGTGGGTGGTTGTGGAATGACTGGGTGGGTGGGGGTGGAATGACTTGGGGGTGGAATGACTGGGTGGGTGGAATGACTGGGTGGGTGGAATGACTGGGTGGGCGGGGGGGTGGAATGACTGGGTGGGGGGGGGTGGAATGACTGGGTGGGTGGGGGTGGAATGACTGGGTGGGTGGGGAATGACTGGGTGGGTGGGGGGGGTGGAATGACTGGGTGGGGGGGGTGGAATGACTGGGTGGGGGGGGTGGAATGACTGGGTGGGTGGGTGGGGGGGTGAAATGACTGGGTGGATGGGTGGGTGGGGGGGTGAAATGACTGGGTGGATGGGTGGGTGGGGGGTGAAATGACTGGGTGGATGGGTGGGTGGGGGTGAAATGACTGGGTGGATGGGTGGGTGGGGTGAAATGACTGGGTGGGTGGGGGTGTGTGAAATGACTGGGTGGGTGGGGGTGTGTGAAATGACTGGGTGGGTGTGAAATGACTGGGTGGGTGGGGGTGTGTGAAATGACTGGGTGGGTGGGGGGCGGAATGACTGGGTGGGTGGGGGGCGGAATGACTGGGTGGGTGGGGGGTGAAATGACTGGGTGGGTGGTGGAATGACTGGGTGGGTGGTGGAATGGGTGGGTGGGGGTGGTGGAATGACTGGGTGGGTTGGGGTGGAATGACTGGGTGGGTGGGGGTGGAATGACTGGGTGGGTGGGGGTGGAATGACTGGGTGGGTGGGGGTGGAATGACTGGGTGGGTGGGGGTGGGTGGAATGACTGGGTGGGTTGGGGGGTGGAATGACTGGGTGGGTGGGGGGGGGGGTGGAATGACTGGGTGGTGTCTGGGGGGTGTAATGACTGGGTGGGTGGGGGGGTGGAATGTCTGGGTGGGTGGGTGGAATGACTGGGTGGGTGGGTGGGGGGGTGGAATGACTGGGTGGGTGGGGGGGTGGATTGGGGTAATGACTGGGTGGGTGGGGGGGTGGAATGACTGGGTGGGTGGGTGTAATGACTGGGTGGGTGGGTGGGGGGGTGGAATGACTGGGTGGGTGGGGGGGTGGATTGGGTGGGTGGGTGGGGGGGTGGAATGACTGGGTGGGCGGGGTGTGGAATGACTGGGTGGGCGGGGGGGTGGAATGACTGGGTGGGTGGGGGGGTGTAATGACTGGGTGGGGGGGTGGAATGACTGGGTTGGAATGACTGGGTGGGTGGGTTGGGGGTGGAATGACTGGGTGGGTGGGTTGGAATGACTGGGTGGGTGGGTGGGGGGAGGGTGGAATGACTGGGTGGGTGGGGGGGGTGAAATGACTGGTTGGGTGGGGGTGTGTGAAATGACTGGGTGGGTGGGGGTGTGTGAAATGACTGGGTGGGGGGGGGGGTGGAATTACTGGGTGGGTGGGGGTGGAATGACTGGGTGGGTGGGTGGGGGGGGAATGACTGGGTAGGTGGGGGGGGGAATGACTGGGTGGGGGGGGGGAATGACTGGGTGGGTGGGGGGGTGGAATGACTGGGTGGGTGGGGGGGTGGAATGACTGGGTGGGTGGGGGGGTGGAATGACTGGGTGGGTTGGGGGGGGGTGGAATGACTGGGTGGGTGGGGGGGGGGTGAAATGACTGGGTGGGTGGGGGGGGGGTGAAATGACTGGGTGGGTGGGGGGGGGTGAAATGACTGGGTGGGTGGGGGGGGTGAAATGACTGGGTGGGTGGGGGGGGTGAAATGACTGGGTGGGTGGGGGGGGGGTGAAATGACTGGGTGGGTGGGGGGGTGGTGAAATGACTGGGTGGGTGGGGGGGGGGTGAAATGACTGGGTGGGTGGGGGGGGGTGAAATGACTGGGTGGGGGGGGGGTGAAATGACTGGGTGGGGGGGGTGAAATGACTGGGTGGGGGGGGTGAAATGACTGGGTGGGTGGGGGGGGGGTGAAATGACTGGGTGGGTGGGGGGGGGGGGGGTGAAATGACTGGGTGGGTGGGGGGGGGTGAAGTGACTGGGTGGGTGGGGGGGGTGAAATGACTGGGTGGGTGGGGGGGGGGTGAAATGACTGGGTGGGTGGGGGGGGTGAAATGACTGGGTGGGTGGGGGGGGTGAAATGACTGGGTGGGTGGGGGGGGTGAAATGACTGGGTGGGTGGGGGGGTGAAATGACTGGGTGGGTGGGGGGGTGAAATGACTGGGTGGGTGGGGGGGTGAAATGACTGGGTGGGTGGGGGGGTGAAATGACTGGGTGGGTGGGGGGGTGAAATGACTGGGTGGGTGGGGGGGTGAAATGACTGGGTGGGTGGGGGGGTGAAATGACTGGGGGGGTGAAATGACTGGGGGGGTGAAATGACTGGGTGGGTGGGGGGGTGAAATGACTGGGTGGGTGGGGGGGTGAAATGACTGGGTGGGTGGGGGGGTGAAATGACTGGGTGGGTGGGGGGGTGAAATGACTGGGTGGGTGGGGGGGTGAAATGACTGGGTGGGTGGGGGGTGAAATGACTGGGTGGGTGGGGGGGTGAAATGACTGGGTGGGTGGGGGGGTGAAATGACTGGGTGGGTGGGGGGGTGAAATGACTGGGTGGGTGGGGGGGTGAAATGACTGGGTGGGTGGGGGGGTGGAATGACTGGGTGGGGGGGGGTGAAATGACTGGGTGGGGGGGGTGAAATGACTGGGTGGGGGGGGGGTGAAATGACTGGGTGGGGGGGGTGTGAAATGACTGGGTGGGGGGGTGAAATGACTGGGTGGGGGGGGGGGTGAAATGACTGGGTGGGGGGGGGGGTGAAATGACTGGGTGGGGGGGGGGTGAAATGACTGGGTGGGGGTGGGGTGAAATGACTGGGTGGGGGGGGGGTGAAATGACTGGGTGGGGGGGGGGTGAAATGACTGGGTGGGGGGGGGTGAAATGACTGGGTGGGGGGGGGGGTGAAATGACTGGGTGGGGGGGGTGAAATGACTGGGTGGGGGGGGGTGAAATGACTGGGTGGGGGGGGGTGAAATGACTGGGTGGGTGGGGGGGGGTGAAATGACTGGGTGGGTGGGGGGGTGTGAAATGACTGGGTGGGTGGGGGGGGGGTGAAATGACTGGGTGGGTGGGGGGGGGGTGAAATGACTGGGTGGGTGGGGGGGGGGGTGAAATGACTGGGTGGGTGGGGGGTGAAATGACTGGGTGGGTGGGGGGGGGGTGAAATGACTGGGTGGGTGGGGGGGGGGTGAAATGACTGGGTGGGTGGGGGGGGGTGAAATGTCTGGGTGGGTGGGGGGGGGTGAAATGACTGGGTGGGTGGGGGGGGTGAAATGACTGGGTGGGTGGGGGGGGTGAAATGACTGGGTGGGTGGGGGGGGGTGAAATGACTGGGTGGGTGGGGGGGGGGGGGGTGAAATGACTGGGTGGGTGGGGGGGGGGGGGTGAAATGACTGGGTGGGTGGGGGGGGGGGGGAAATGACTGGGTGGGTGGGTGGGGGTGGAATGGCTTGTGGAATGACTGGGTGGGTGGGGGTGGAGTGACTGGGTGGGTGGGTGGTTGTGGAATGACTGGGTGGGTGGGGGTGGAATGACTTGGGGGTGGAATGACTGGGTGGGTGGAATGACTGGGTGGGTGGAATGACTGGGTGGGCGGGGGGGTGGAATGACTGGGTGGGGGGGGGTGGAATGACTGGGTGGGTGGGGGTGGAATGACTGGGTGGGTGGGGAATGACTGGGTGGGTGGGGGGGGTGGAATGACTGGGTGGGGGGGGTGGAATGACTGGGTGGGGGGGGTGGAATGACTGGGTGGGTGGGTGGGGGGGTGAAATGACTGGGTGGATGGGTGGGTGGGGGGGTGAAATGACTGGGTGGATGGGTGGGTGGGGGGTGAAATGACTGGGTGGATGGGTGGGTGGGGGTGAAATGACTGGGTGGATGGGTGGGTGGGGTGAAATGACTGGGTGGGTGGGGGTGTGTGAAATGACTGGGTGGGTGGGGGTGTGTGAAATGACTGGGTGGGTGTGAAATGACTGGGTGGGTGGGGGTGTGTGAAATGACTGGGTGGGTGGGGGGCGGAATGACTGGGTGGGTGGGGGGCGGAATGACTGGGTGGGTGGGGGGTGAAATGACTGGGTGGGTGGTGGAATGACTGGGTGGGTGGTGGAATGGGTGGGTGGGGGTGGTGGAATGACTGGGTGGGTTGGGGTGGAATGACTGGGTGGGTGGGGGTGGAATGACTGGGTGGGTGGGGGTGGAATGACTGGGTGGGTGGGGGTGGGTGGAATGACTGGGTGGGTTGGGGGGTGGAATGACCTGGGTGGGTGGGGGGGGGGGGTGGAATGACTGGGTGGTGTCTGGGGGTGTAATGACTGGGTGGGTGGGGGGTGGAATGTCTGGGTGGGTGGGTGGAATGACTGGGTGGGTGGGTGGGGGGGTGGAATGACTGGGTGGGTGGGGGGGTGGATTGGGGTAATGACTGGGTGGGTGGGGGGGTGGAATGACTGGGTGGGTGGGTGTAATGACTGGGTGGGTGGGTGGGGGGGTGGAATGACTGGGTGGGTGGGGGGGTGGATTGGGTGGGTGGGTGGGGGGGTGGAATGACTGGGTGGGCGGGGGGTGGAATGACTGGGTGGGCGGGGGGGTGGAATGACTGGGTGGGTGGGGGGTGTAATGACTGGGTGGGGGGGTGGAATGACTGGGTTGGAATGACTGGGTGGGTGGGTTGGGGGTGGAATGACTGGGTGGGTGGGTTGGAATGACTGGGTGGGTGGGTGGGGGGGGGTGGAATGACTGGGTGGGTGGGGGGGGTGAAATGACTGGTTGGGTGGGGGTGTGTGAAATGACTGGGTGGGTGGGGGTGTGTGAAATGACTGGGTGGGTGGGGGGGGGTGTGAAATGACTGGGTGGGTGGGGGGTGAAATGACTGGGTGGGTGGTGGATGACTGGGTGGGTGGTGGAATGGGTGGGTGGGGGTGGTGGAATGACTGGGTGGGTGGGGGTGGAATGACTGGGTGGGTGGGGGGGTGAAATGACTGGGTGGGGGGTGGAATGACTGGGTGGGTGGGGGGGTGGAATGACTCGGAATGACTGGGTGGGTGGGGGGGTGGAATGACTGGGTGGGTGGGGGGTGGATTGGGTGGGTGGGTGGGGGGGTGGAATGGGTGGGTGGGTGGAATGGGTGGGTGGGTGGGTGTAATGACTGGGTGGGTGGGGGGGTGTAATGACTGGGTGGGTGGGGGGGCGGAATGACTGGGTGGGTGGGGGGCGGAATGACTGGGTGGGTGGGGGTGTGTGAAATGACTGGTGGGGGGGGTGAAATGACTGTGTGGGTGGGGGGGGGGTGGAATGACTGGGTGGGTGGGGGGGTGGAATGACTGGGTGGGTGGGGGGTGAAATGACTGGGTGGGTGGGGGGGTGAAATGACTTTGAAATGACTGGGTGGATGGGTGGGTGGGGGGGTGAAATGACTGGGTGGGTGGATGGGGGTGGAATGACTGGGTGGGTGGGTGGGGGTGGAATGACTGGGGGGTGGAATGACTGGGTGGGTGGAATGACTGGGTGGGCGGGGGGGTGGAATGACTGGGTAGGGGGGGTGGAATGACTGGGTGGGGTGGGGGTGGAATGACTGGGTGGGTGGGTGGGGGAATGACTGGGTGGGTGGTGAAGGGGGTGGAATGACTGGGTGGGGGGGGGTGGAATGACTGGGTGGGGGGGGGGGTGGAATGACTGGGTGGGTGGGGGGTGGAATGACTGGGTGGGTGGGGGGGTGGAATGACTGGGTGGGTGGGGGGGTGAAATGACTGGGTGGATGGGTGGGTGGGGGTGAAATGACTGGGTGGGTGGGTGGGGTGAAATGACTGGGTGGGGTGGGTGGGGGTGAAATGACTGGGTGGGTGGGTGTGTGAAATGACTGGGTGGGTGGGGTGTGAAATGACTGGGTGGGTGGGGGGTGTGAAATGACTGGGTGGGTGGGGGGTGTGAAATGACTGGGTGGGTGGGGGTGTGTGAAATGACTGGGTGGGTGGGGGTGTGTGAAATGACTGGGTGGGTGGGTGGGTGGGGGTGAAATGACTGGGTGGGTGGGGGGTGTGAAATGACTGGGTGGGTGGGGGGTGTGAAATGACTGGGTGGGTGGGGGGTGTGAAATGACTGGGTGGGGGGTGTGAAATGACTGGGTGGGTGGGGGTGTGTGAAATGACTGGGTGGGGGTGTGTGAAATGACTGGGTGGGTGGGGGGGGTGGAACGACTGGGTGGGTGGGGGGGGTGGAACGACCTGGGTGGGTGGGGGGGTGGAACGACTGGGTGGGTGGGGGGGGGTGAAACGACTGGGTGGGTGGGGGGGGGTGGAACGACTGGTGGGTGGGGGGGGGTGGAACGACTGGGTGGGTGGGGGGGGGTGGAACGACTGGGTGGTTGGGGGGGTATGGAACGACTGGGTGGGTGGGTGGTTGGGGGGGGTGGAACGACTGGGTGGGTGGGGGGGGTGGAACGACTGGGTGGGTGGGGGGGTGGAACGACTGGGTGGGTGGGGGGGGTGGAACGACTGGGTGGGTGGGGGGGGTGAAACGACTGGGTGGGTGGGGGGGGTGAAACGACTGGGTGGGTGGGGGGGGTGGAACGACTGGGTGGGTGGGGGGGGGTGTGGAACGACTGGGTGGGTGGGGTGGAACGACTGGGTGGGTGGGGGGGGAAGAACGACTGGGTGGATGGGGGGGGGGTGGAACGACTGGGTGGGTGGGGGGGGGGGTGGAACGACTGGGTGGGTGGGGGGGGGGGTGGAACAACTGGGTGGGTGGGTGGGGGGGGTGGAACGACTGGGTGGGTGGGGGGGGTGAAATGACTGGGTGGGTGGGGGGGGGCGGAATGACTGGGTGGGTGGGGGGTGAAATGACTGGGTGGGTGGGGGGGGCGGAATGACTGGGTTGGTGGGGGGTGAAATGACTGGGTGGGTGGGGGGTGAAATGACTGGGTGGGTGGGGGGTGAAATGACTGGGTGGGTGGGGGGTGAAATGACTGGGTGGGTGGGGGGTGAAATGATTGGGTGGGTGGTGAAATGACTGGGTGGGTGGTGGAATGGGTGGGTGGGGGTGGTGCAATGGGTGGGTGGGGGTGGTGGAATGGGTGGGTGGGGGTGGTGGAATGACTGGGTGGGGGTGGGTGGAATGACTGGGTGGGTGGGGGTGGGTGGAATGACTGGGTGGGTTGGGGGGTGGAATGACTGGGTGGGTTGGGGGGTGGAATGACTGGGTGGGTGGGTGGGGGGGTGGAATGACTGGGTGGGTGGGTGGGGGGTTGGAATGACTGGTTGGGTGGGGGGTGGAATGACTGGGTGGTGGAATGACTGGGTGGGTGGGGGGGTGGAATGACTGGGTGGGTGGGGGGGTGGAATGACTGGGTGGGTGGGGGGGTGGAATGACTGGGTGGGGCGGTGGGGGGTGGAATGACTGGGTTGGAATGACTGGGTGGGTTGGGGGTGGAATGACTGGGTGGGTGGGTTGGAATGACTGGGTGGGTGGGTGGGGGGGGTGGAACGACAGGGACGGTGGGGGGGGTGGAACGACTGGGTGGGTGGGGGGGGGTGGAACGACTGGGTGGGTGGGGGGGTGGAACGACTGGGTGGGTGGAACGACTTCGGAACGACTGGGTGGGTGGGGGGGTGTAACGACTGGGTGGGTGGGGGGGTGTAACGACTATGGAACGACTGGGTGGGTGGGGGGGGTGGAACGATTGGGTGGGTGGGGGGGGTGGAACGATTGGGTGGGTGGTGGGGCGTGGAACGACTGGGTTGGAACGACTGGAACGACTGATTGGGTGGGGGGGGGGGTGAAACGACTGGGTGGGTGGGGGGGGGGTGAAACGACTGGGTGGGTGGGGGGGGGTGGAACGACTGGGTGGGTGGGGGGGGGGGGTGGAACGACTGGGTGGGTGGGTGGGGTGGAACGACTGGGTGGGTGGGGGGGGTGGAACGACTGGGTGGGTGGGGGGGGGTGGAACGACTGGGTGGGTGGGGGGGGTGGAACGACTGGGTGGGTGGGGTGGAACGACTGGGTGGGTGGGGGTAGGGTGGAACGACTGGGTGGGTGGGGGTAGGGTGGAACGACTGGGTGTGGGTGGGGTGGAACGACTGGGTGGGGGTGGGGGGAACGACTGGGTGGGGGTGGGGTGGAACGAGTGGGTGGGGGTGGGGTGGAACGACTGGGTGGGGGTGGGGTGGAACGACTGGGTGGGGGTGGGGTGGAGCGACGGGGTGGGTGGGGGGGTGGAACGACGGGGTGGGTGGGGGGGTGGAACGACGGGGTGGGTGGGGGGGTGGAACGACGGGGTGGGTGGGGGGGGTGGAACGACTTTGGAACGACTGGGTGGGTGGAACGACTGGGTGGGTGGGTGGAACGACTGGGTGGGTGGGGGGGTGGAATGACTTTGGAATGACTGGGTGGGTGGAATGACTGGGTGGGTGGGGGGGTGGAATGACTTATGACTGGGTGGGGGGGTGGGGGGGTGACTGACTGGGGGGGTACCTGTGGTGTCCTGCACACACTCTCATACACACACATACTCTCACACACACACAGCTCTCTCATACATATACACACAGACACACACACTCATATATATATATATATATACTAGCTGAGAGCCCCGGCGTTGCCCGGGATGTTTGTGGTGTGGGGGTGGCATTTGGGTGGGGAGTGGTCCACGCGGCCCATGTGCGGTGGTAGTGCTGCTGTGGCTGTACTTATGGTGATTGTATCGGTGTGCTGATTTGGGAGGGTTTGGTGCTGATGTGGGGGTGCGGATGTGGGTGTGCCGATGGGGGAGGTGCAAAGGTGGCGATGTGTGAGTGCTGATGGTGTTGATGGGGGCTGGGAATGGCGGGGAGCCGAGAATGCTAGTGTGCTAGGGGGGCATGGGATACCGGTGTGCTGATGTGGTGGTGCTGGGGATAGTGTGTGTGTGTGTGTGTGTGTGTATACGTGTGTGTGTATACATTGTATGTGTGTGTGTGTGTGTGTATACATGTGTGTGTATGTGTACGTGTGTGTGTATACATGTGTGTGTGTATACACATGTGTGTGTGTATACACATGTGTGTGTGTGTATACATTGTGTGTGTGTATACATGTGTGTGTATACACATGTATACATGTTTGTGTGTGTGTATACATTGTGTGTGTGTGTGTGTGTGTGTGTATAAGTGTGTGTGTGTATACGTGTGTGTGTGTGTGTATATACGTGTGTGTGTACATTATGTGTGTGTATACCTGTGTGTATACGTGTGTGAGTGTATACGTGTGTGTGTATGTCTCCATATGTGTGTGTGTATGTCTCTGTGTGTGTGTGTGTGTACGTGTACATGTGTGTGTGTGTCTACGTGTACATGTGTGTGTGTACGTGTACATGTGTGTGTCTACGTGTACATGTGTGTGTCTACGTGTACATGTGTGTGTCTACGTGTGTGTACGTGTGTGTGTGTGTGTGTGTATCTACGTGTGTGTGTCTGTGTGTGTATACGTGTGTGTGTTTGTGTATACGTGTGTGTTTGTGTATACGTGTGTGTGTGTCTACGTGTGTGTGTGTGTGTCTACGTGTGTGTGTGTGTGTCTACGTGTGTGTGTGTGTGTGTGTCTACGTGTGTGTGTGTGTGTCTACGTGTGTGTGTGTGTGTGTCTACGTGTGTGTGTGTGTGTGTCTACGTGTGTGTGTGTGTGTCTACGTGTGTGTGTGTGTGTGTCTACGTGTGTGTGTGTCTACGTGTGTGTGTGTGTCTACGTGTGTGTGTGTGTGTGTCTACGTGTGTGTGTGTGTGTGTCTACGTGTCCTTTGGCCCGTCACTCCGCCTCAGGCCAATGAGAGGTGTGCGGGGGCGGGCCAAGGGACCAATGAGGTGGGAAGGGGGGGGAGGGAAGGAGGTGGGAAGGGGGGGAGGGAAGGAGGTGGGAAGGGGGGGAGGGAAGGAGGTGGGAAGGGGGGGAGGGAAGGAGGTGGGAAGGGGGAGGGAAGGAGGTGGGAAGGGGGGGGGGAGGAGGTGGGAAGGGGGGGGGGAGGAGGTGGGAAGGGGGGGGGGGAGGAGGTGGGAAGGGGGGGGGAGGAGGTGGGAAGGGGGGGGAGGAGGAGGTGGGAAGGGGGGGGGGAGGAGGAGGTGGGAAGGGGGGAGGAGGAGGTGGGAAGGGGGGGGGAGGAGGTGGGATGGGGGGGGAGGAGGTGGGAAGGGGGGGGAGGAGGTGGGAAGGGGGGGAGGAGGTGGGAAGGGGGGGAGGTGGGAAGGGGGGGGGGAGGAGGTGGGAAGGGGGGGGGAGGAGGTGGGAAGGGGGGGGGAGGAGGTGGGAAGGGGGGGGAGGAGGTGGGAAGGGGGGGAGGAGGTGGGAAGGGGGGGGGAGGAGGTGGGAAGGTGGGGGGGAGGAGGTGGGAAGGGGGGGGGAGGAGGTGGGAAGGGGGGGGGAGGAGGTGGGAAGGGGGGGGGAGGAGGTGGGAAGGGGGGGGAGGAGGTGGGAAGGGGGGGGGGAGGAGGTGGGAAGGGGGGGGGGGAGGAGGTGGGAAGGGGGGGGGGGAGGAGGTGGGAAGGGGGGGGGAGGAGGTGGGAAGGGGGGGGGGGAGGAGGTGGGAAGGGGGGGAGGAGGTGGGAAGGGGGGGAGGTGGGAAGGGGGGGGGAAAGGAGGTGGGAAGGGGGGGGAGGAGGTGTGAAGGGGGGGAGAGGAGGTGGGAAGGGGGGGGAGGAGGTGGGAAGGGGGGGGGGGGGTGGAGGGGAGGAGGTGGGAAGGGGGGGGTGGAGGGGAGGTGAAGGGGGGGGGGGTGGAGGGGGGGGTGGAGGGGAGGTGAAGGGGGGGGGAGGTGAAGGGGGGGGTGGGGAGGTGAAGGGGGGTGGGGAGGTGAAGGGGGGGGGTGGAGGGGAGGTGAAGGGGGGGGGGTGGAGGGGAGGTGAAGGGGGGGGGGTGGAGGGGAGGTGAAGGGGGGGGGTGGAGGGGAGGTGAAGGGGGGGGTGGAGGGGAGGTGAAGGAGGGGGGGGTGGAGGGGTGAAGGGGGGGTGAAGGGGGGAAGGAGGGGGGAAGAGGGGGGATGAGGGGGAAGGGGGGGGGAAGGGGGGGGAAGAGGGGGGAAGGGGGTGAGGTGGAGGGGGAGGTGAAGGGGGGGTGGAGGAGAGGTGAAGGGGGGGGGTTGAGGGGAGGTGAAGGGGGGGGGTGGAGGGGAGGTGAAGGGGGGGGGTGAAGGGGGGGTGGAGGGGAGGTGAAGGGGAGGTGGAGGGGGGGTGAAGGGGAGGTGGAGGGGGGGTGAAGGGGAGGTGGAGGGGGGGTGAAGGGGAGGGGGGGTGAAGGGGAGGGGGGGTGAAGGGGAGGGGGGGTGAAGGGGAGGTGGAGGGGGGTGGAAGGGAGGGGAGGTGAGGGGGAGGTGAGGGGGAGGTGAGGGGTGGGTGAGGGGAGGTGAAGGGGGGGTGAGGGTAGGTGAAGGCCGCTCAGTCACCCGTCCGGCCGCTCACTCACCCGTCCGGCAGCTCCCTCACCCGTCCGGCCGCTCACTCACCCGTCCGGCAGCTCCCTCACCCGTGTTGTGGCCGCTCCCCCGCTGTGTCCCGGGCGCTCGCTCCCTCACTGACTGTAGCGGCGCCGGGGGGGGGGGGTGGAGGGGGGTGAGGGGAGGTGAAGGGGGGTGAGGGTTGGGTGAAGGGGGGTGAGGGGAGGTGAAGGCCGCTCACTCACTCGTCCGGCCGCTCCCTGAGGCAGGAGGCCCGCGCTTCCCCTATCCGGTAGCGGCGCACGTGAGGGGGAGAGCAGGAGGCCCGGGCCGCGCTTCCCCTATCCGGTAGCGGCGCACGTGAGGGGGAGAGCAGGAGGCCCGGGCCGCGCTTCCCCTATCCGGTAGCGGCGCACGTGAGGGGGAGAGCAGGAGGCCCGGGCCGCGCTTCCCCTATCCGGTAGCGGCGCACGTGAGGGGGAGAGCAGGAGGCCCGGGCCGCGCCGCGAGGGAGGAGGAGGCTGGAGTTTGCTGCTCTCCGCGGCGCACGGTGAGGGTGATGGTGCTGCTGGGGATGTTGCGGAGCGTGGGGATTTGGGGGAGGTGGGGAGGGGGGAGAGAGTGAGGGGCACCGGGAGAGGAGGGGGGGGGGGGAGGAGGGTGTGTGTGTGGTTTTTTTTTTTTTTTTGGCCCGTCACTCTGCCTCAGGCCAATGAGAGGTGCGGGGGCGGGCAGGCCAAGGGACCAATGAGATTGCCGCTAGGGACGCAGACATACAGTGAACTCAGAAATATATAGTAGATATATATAAATACACACACACGGGACGGAGAAAACCCCCGCTACCTCCTGACCCGCGCGGGCAGCGGGAGCGCCAGGGAAAGGGGGAGATAAACATCCTGGTACCACTTCCTGACCCGCATGGGCAGCGGGAGCGCCGGGGGAAGGAGGAGATAAACATCCTGGTACCACTTCCTGACCCGCATGGGCAGCGGGAGCGCCGGAGGAGAGAGAAACATCCTGGTACCACTTCCTGACCCGCGCGGGCAGCGGGAGCGCCGGGGAAAGTGGGAGAAAGAAACATCCTGGTACCACTTCCTGACCCGTGCGGGCAACGGGAGCGCTGGGGGAAGGGGGAGAGAGAAACATCCTGGTAACACTCCCTGACCCGCGCGGGCAGCAGGAGCGCCGGGGGAAGTGGGAGAGAGAAACATCCTGGTACCACTTCCTGACCCGTGCGGGCAACGGGAGCGCCGGGGAAAGTGGGAGAGAGAAACATCCTGGTAACACTTCCTGACCCGCGCGGGCAGCAGGAGCGCCGGGGAAAGTGGGAGAGAGAAACATCCTGGTACCACTTCCTGACCCGTGCGGGCAGTGGGAGCGCCGGGGAAAGTGGGAGAGATAAGCATCATGGTACCACTTCCTGACCCGTGCGGGCAGCGGGAGCGCCGGGGGAAGGGGGAGAGAGAAACATCCTGGTACCACGTCCGGGCTGCAACGGGGGGTTCAGATGGGGGGGGGGGGGGAGAGAAACATTCTGCTGCTACTACAAGCCCCCCCCCCCCATTACTTACCCATGCAGAGAAGGAAGGGCGGTTTAAAGTCCTGGCAACTCCATCCCGCGTCACAGCCAATCAGCTAGAGGGATTTTTTTTTTTTTTCCGAGCAGGGGATTTTTTTTTTTTTTCGAGCAGGGGATTTATTTATTTTTGGCAGAACAGGGGAAAAGTTACTGGCCACGAGCCAATATCCGATCGCGGCTGGCGAGTTGGCGACCGGGTTTGTCGAGCACTGCATATAATAAATGTAAACTCAACTACCAAGGCAAAGAACAATTTGAATCTTGATAATCTTGACCGCCTTCCAGATGCCCCAAAATTCATATATGGGAGGGCAAAAAATCTTAAAAATTCATTGGCCCCCAGTGATGTGGGTAACGTTCGTGTTAAACCTGCCCCTATCACCTGGATTGGTGATAGACCAGTTGGTAACTTCCAGTGTGGGAGGTGTTCAATATGTAAGCACCTACACCCCGAGAGGAAAACATTCAAATCTTCGCTACCGGTGAGAGCTTCGCCGTTGATTCCTTTATTAATTGCAATTCAACCAGTGTGGTTTATTTGGTTAACTGTGAGTGCGGCCTTCAATATATAGGTCGCACGAAAAGATGCTTAAAGATCCATATACAGGAACATATCAGGAACATCAAAATTGGTTATGAAAAACATAGCCTTTCCCGCCACTATGCATTACATCGTAATAAAGACCCTTCCAAACTAATGTTTAAGGGCATTAAAGTGGTTCCTAAAGAGAGGACGGGAGGCGATAGAATTAAAAGCCTCTCCTACCAAGAAACCTTTTGGATTTACCAAAGGAGTTCGTTGACCCCTAAGGGGTTTAAACGAAGATATAGATATTTGGTCCCTGTATTGATCTTTAATCATCCATATATATGCATGTCTGCCTTTGTTTTCGCACCTGTATGGCTCTAATTGTGGCTTTTCTCTTTCAGAATTCTGTCGGCTAAATAATATGTATTCGTATTGCTTTTATTGTATTTTTTATATGTTCTGTTTCTTTTAATTGACACAGTATTTGCAGTACTTTAATGAGCAATCTGATGCACCTTCACGGATTGGTGCAGTAATATGACACCTTATTTTGGATTGGGGGTTGTTTGGTATATAAGTATGTATACTCCCCCAGCTGCCTGTAATCCCTGAAGAAGTAACTGTTTGTTACGAAACGTGTTGGAATGTGTTTCTGCTCATTTTTTATCCATTTGTGACCAAGACTATCCTTGGTTTATCCCTCCCTACCCCTGTGACAGCCTATTCCGTTTTGCATACTCTGTGCCGCCCTGTGCGCTGCTGTGGACGCTCCTCTGGGCATTGCAATAGAGGAGAAGTCAGTGACGTCATCGGCGGGCGCCCTTCGAGGCGAAGCAGCGTGCTGTTGGCGTTTGGCAGCGGTGGTACTGACGGAGGCTGCTGTACCTTGTTACGGGACCTGTGTGTGGGACTTTACACTGTGGACATACCATCCTATCACCTGGAAACGGAGTGAGTGTACTCCACGGACTCAGAGGGCCCTCCTGCCTGGATAGATGACCGCTGGTCTCCTGTTTCCTCCCCTACATCGGGTGAAGAGTGACGATTCCAGCTGTGCCCCTGTGTGGTAACCCCACTAATCCATTGCTTGATTTTATTTATTCTGATGTACGCAGAACTTATTATCCTTTAGTAAAATTAATTTTTTTAATTGTGCTTCACTATGTGCGTTGTGCGCCTTGTTCTTTTTTCGTTTCTCCAATTGACCCAAAAGCTGTTTCATGGACAGGTGTGGGCTATTCCTTCGTTATTTCATCATCAATTAAGCAGGTAAAAGGTCTAGAGTTGATTCCAGGCATGGCATTCGCATTTGGAAGCTGTTGCTGTGAACCCACAACATGCGGTCAAAGGAGCTCTCAATGCAAGTGAAACAGGGCATCCTTAGGCTGCAAAAAAAAAAAAGAAAATCCATCAGAGAGATAGCAGGAAAATTAGGAGTGGCCAAATCAACAGTTTGGTACATTCTGAGAAAAAAAGAACGCACTGGTGAGCTCTGCAACACAAAAAGGCCTGGACGTCCACGGAACACAACAGTGGGGGATGATCGTAGGATCCTTTCCATGGTAAAGAAAAACCCCTTCACAACATCCAGCCAAGTGAAGAACACTCTCCAGGAGGTAGCATATCATTATCCAAGTCTATCATAAAGAGAAGACTACACGAGAGCAAATAAACAGGGTTCACCACAAGGTGCAAACCATTCATAAGCCTCAAGAATAGAAAGGCCAGATTAGACTTTGTCAAAAAATATCTAAAAAAGCCAGCCCAGTTCTAGAACAGCATTCTTTGGACAGATGAAACCAAGATCAACCTGTACCAGAATGATGGGAAGAAAAAAGTATGGAGAAGGTTTGGAACGGCTAATGATCCGAAGAATACCACATAATCTGTAAAACACGGTGGAGGCAATGTGATGGCATGGGCATGCATGGCTTCAAATGGCACTGGGTCACTAGTGTTTCTTGATGATGATGTGACAGAAGACAGAAGCAGCCGGGTGAATTCTGAAGGGTATAGGGATATATTGTCTTCTTAGATTCAGCCAAATTCAGCGAAGTTGATTGGACGGCGCTTCATTTTACAGATGGACAATGACCCAAAACATACTGCGAAAGCAACCCAGGAGTTTAAGGCAAAGAAGTGGAATATTCTGCAATGGCCGAGTCAATCACCTGATCTCAACCCGATCGAGCATGCATTTCACGTGCTGAAGACAAAACTTACGGCAGAAAGACCCACGAACAAACAACAACTGAAGACAGCTGCAGTAAAGGCCGGGAAAAGCATCACAAAGAAGGAAATCCAGCGTTTGGTGATGTCCATGCGTTCCAGACTTCAAGCAGTCATTGCATGTATTGTATATCTTTATTTATATAGCGCCAAAAATGTACATAGCGCTTCACAGTAGTAATACGTTTTGTAATCATATAAAATCACAAATAATATATAAATAACAGGTCATGGGAATAAGTGCTTTAGACATAAAAGTAACCTTAAGGAAGAGGAGTCCCTGCTCCGAGGTGCTAACAATCTAATTGGTAGGTAGGGAGAACGTACAGAGACAGTAGGAGGGAATTCCAGTAAGTGCGTCTGCAGAGGGCCAAGCTTTGTGTCGAGGATTATCCACAGTGCTATTCATATGCTTCTTTAAGCAAATGTGTCTTAAGGTGAGTCTTAAAGGTGGATAGAGAGGGTGCTAGTCGGGTATTGAGGTGAAGGGCATTCCAGAGGTGTGGGGCAGTCCGTGAAAAAGGTTTAAGGCGGGCGAGGGCTTTAGATACAAAGGGGGTAGAAAGAAGACATCCTTGAGAAGAACGCAGGAGTCGGGATGGTGCATAGCGAGAAATTAAGGCTGAGATGTAAGGCGGGGCAGAAGAGTGTAAAGCTTTAAAAGTGAGGAGGAGAATTGAGTGAGAGATGCAGGATTTGATTAGAAGCCAGGAGAGGGATTTCAGGAGGGGAGACGCGGAGACAGATTTAGGAAAGAGTAGAGTGATTCTGGCAGCAGCGTTTAGGATAGATTGTAGGGGAGACAGGTGAGAGGCAGGAAGGCCGGACAACAGGAGGTTGAGGTAATCGAGACGCGATCTGACTCGAGGGCCTGAGTCAGAGTTTTAGAAGTCGAGTAACAGAGAAAAGGGCGTATTTTTGTGATATTGCAGAGGAAAAAGCAACAAGTTTTAGAAACGTTTTGAATGTGAGAGGAGAATGTGAGAGAGGAATCGAGTGTGACCCCTAGGCAGCGTGCTTGGGCTACTGGGTGAATGATCGTATTTTCAACAGTAATGTGGAAGGAGGTAGTAAGGCAAGGTTTGGGAGGAAGTATAAGGAGCTCTGTTTTTGCCATGTTAAGTTTCAGTCGGCGGATGGCTATCCAGGATGATATAGCAGAGAGACATTCAGAAACTTTGGTCTGTATAGCAGGTGTAAGGTCAGGGGTTGAAATGTAAATTTGTGTGTCGTCAGCATAGAGGCGATATTTAAACCCAAAAGATGTGATTAGGTCACCTAGAGAGAGTGTGTAAAGAGAAAAGAGAAGGGGTCCCAGGACAGAGCCCTGGGGTACCCCCACAGAGAGATCGATAGAGGAGGTGTTAGCAAAAGAGACACTGAAAGTACGATGGGAGAGGTAAGAGGAGATACAGGATAGAGCTTTGTTACGAATACCAAGAGTATGGAGAATGTGGAGGAGAAGAGGGTGGTCCACTGTGTCAAATGCTGCAGAGAGGTCGAGTAATATGAGCAGAGTGTAATGACCTCTGTCTTTGGCAGCATGAAGGTCATTGGTTATTTTAGTGAGGGCTGTTTCAGTCGAGTGAGCAGTGCGGAAGCCAGATTGTAGAGTCTAGAAGAGACTAGGTGTTGAGAAAGTGTAGCAATCGAGAGAATACAAGACGTTCAAGGAGTTTGGATGCAAAAAGCAGGAGGGAGACAGGTCTATAGTTAGGACAGGTCGGGTCAAGCTTGCTGTTTTTGAGTAATGGTATAACGGTTGCATGCTTGAAGGAGGATGGAAAGGTACCAGAGTAGAGGGAAGAGTTAAAAATCTGTGTGAGCATAGGGATTGTAGAAGAAGCAATAGGTTTCAGGATATGGGAAGGAATGGGATCAAGAGGGCAGGTGGTAGAGGGAGAAGAGGATCAGTAGAATCAGTAGTGACACATCCTCCTCTGAGATAGCAGAAAGAGTGTCAAGAAAAGTAGGAGGAGAGTTAGGAAGCGGTGTGGGATGGAAGGAGGCAACAGATGGGATGTTCTGATGTATGGATTCCACCTTTTCCTTAAAAAAGTCCTGAGGTCAGATGGAAGAAGAAGAGGAAGCAGCCAAGGGTGGTCTGAGTAGAGAGTCAAAGACAGAAAAGAGTCGGCGTGGGTTAGACTTGTGCGTGTTGATTGGTAATTATAAGTAGGTTTGTTTAGCCTGAGAGAGGGCAGAGTTGAAACAGGACAGCATAAATTTGTAGTGAAGGAAGTCTGCGAGCGTATGAGATTTCCTCCAGAAACGTTCAGAGGAACGAGTGGAGGAACGCAGCAAGCGCGTGTGGGAATTTAGCCAGGGTCTGGGGTTAGAAGGGCGAGGACGGCAGAGAGAAAGCGGGGCATGTAGATCAAGAGACGATGATAAGGCAGAGTTGTAGTTCCTGACCAGGTTGTCAGGATCCGAGGCAGAACTGAGCGAGGAGAGGAAGGAGCGTAAAGTGGAATCAAAAGCTGGTAGGTTAATAGAGCGCAGGTTTCTGCAAAAACGAGGGCTAGATGGAGATGGAGAGAAGCGAGAGAGAGAGAAAATGAGATGAGGTGATGGTCAGAGAAAGGAAAAGGAGAAATGGACAAATGGGCGAGAAGAGTTTTGCATGCAAAGGATTCTCGACAAAGTATTAAAAATGAACATTTTCTTTATGATTGTGTTAATTTGTCCAATTACATTTGAGCCCCTGAAATAAGGGGACTGTGAATGAAAATGGTTGCAATTCCTAAACGTTACATACGATATTTTTGTTCAACCACTTGAATTAAAGCTGAAAGTTCATTTAAAGTTGTTTAATTTAAAATCCATTGTGGTAGCGTACAGAGCCAAAATGATGAAAATGGTGTCATTGTCCAATTATTTCCAGACCTAACTGTACATAATGAATAAGATGTAAATAAACAAACCACACTGAGAAAATTGCCACATTAAGGATACAATACTACTCATCAAATGTGACTAGAGAGACACAGATATGTATCTCAATGATAGAAACAAATGTATATGAAACACACACAGTATTATATAACCTGAGAATGGGCAAAGGAATAATATAGCTTAGAGAAAATGTTTTAGGTCCCAGTCTGTATTTATCCCAAAAGGGGATAGAGTATTAAGTGAGTGGATCCAAAACATCTCACGCTGATTAAGATGTTTAATTCTATCACCCCCTCGTGTAGGAACAGGTATAGATTCAATCCCCTCGTGTAGGAACATGTATAGATTCAATCCCCTCATGAAGCAACAGGTATAAATTCAATCCCCTCGTGTAGTAACAGGTATAGATTCAATCCCCTCGTGTAGGGACAGGTATAGATTCAATCGCCGAAAAATGAAAGGTGGACAAGTTTCCCAATGTACAATTTGTAAAATATGTTTGGAAACTGGGAGCAACTGATCTAGTTTTTTTTTTTTTTATAACTTGTATTTTATTGGTTTTCAAAGCTCAGAGAAAGTACAACAGGTATCCATTACAGGTTCGTGAGTTTTTTACATTCCATACATAAGATAACTGAGTACAGTGTATAAACATTGTTTATGACCTAACTGGGTCGGTGGGAAAGAAGGGAAAGGATAGACAGGGGAGGTGGGTGGGGAGGAGGACGGCCGATGATCCATTCGAACCTATGTTGCCTGTGTTTTAGCTTCCTGAATCGGGGTTGTGTTTACGATTATTTGCCTCTCCAACTTAATCTACCTGATAGTGACTGACAGCCGGTCGACCAAAGATATCATCACAGGAGAACGCATCTGCAATTATTAAATTATTATTGTGGTTATCTCTACTCCCGGGATGTCTGTCTGGGCTAACCAGGGTGTCCATACTTTTAGAAATTTTTCGCCCGAATCATTAATAAGGCTCGTCAGCTTTTCCATCTGACATATATACCAGATTTTATTCCGAATTTTGGGGATTGTAGGGAGTGCATTCTGGTTCCAGGATGCTGCAATCGTGCTCCTCACTGCCGTTGCGAAATGGGAAATTTGTTTGAGTTCAACTTTTGCTAGTCCTGGGATTGCTCTGTTCAATAGAAAGAGCCAGGGATCCATTGGAATTTCAAGGCCCAATATCCTCTGTAGCCAATCCTTAATTTTGGTCCAGATTGGAACTAAGTGTGGGCAAGACCACAGCATGTGTAACAAATCTGCAGACTCTCCACATTGTCACGGGCACAACAAGGAGCGTCCTAGAATAAATTTCGATAATTTTAGTGGGGTATGATACCATCTCATCAGGGTCTTATATGCGTTCTCCTTTAATGTTACGCATATCGAACTTTTAGAGGCTGCCGTCCCCATCTGTGACCATTCGTGGTGGGCTCTCACCTAGATCTTTTTCCCAATTCAACATACTGTATAGCTTAATTTGCTTGTTACCTTGACAGCAGAACCGACTATCTCTCTCTATACATTTGCGATGTGAGTCCTTTTGTTGACGTCGCACTAAGACAGAGCCTTTCAAATGATGTCAGTGGGGGGTGTGGGTTAAATTTATTATAGAAAGCTCTGATCTGAAGGTATCTATACAGCTCCGATTGTGGGATATTTTTATCTGAGTTGATTTGTGCAAATGGCAAAATGTTGTTGTTACCTTCCTGATCTCTAAGTCGTACTATACCCTTTCGTTTCCAAATTGCAAAGTTTGCCCTAACTAAGACAGGAGCAAAAGATGGATTATCCCAGAGAGGGGTCATCAAGGTGTTTTTGGTAGTTAGATTACATTTGAATTTAGTTGCCTCCCAGATCGACAACGAATTGGTCATTGAGGATAGCGGTGATGGTATAGCTTTCCTAGCTATTTTTGGGCTCCAAATTAAGTTGCCTAGCTCCAATGGTGATACAAAAATAAGATGGGGGAGCACAGTTAGTGGTATGTCCGATACACTAATGATCAATATAGTGAAACACACCTCTATTGTGGACGCCAGTCTATGTGGCAGGCTCCATATAGTGATGGTGTACAGACGATGATATGTATAGGTGGGTGGGAAGAATATAAATAAATGGAAAACTTACACGGCCTTGTGTAAGTTCTATCCCAACAAGGTTTCTTTAAAATCGTTTTCTTCTTTGTGGCGTCTTTTCCTCTGCGGTCGTTGCTGCTCTTCTTCTTTATTCCTCCAACTTTCAAGGTATTTATCCTCGTAAAAATGGAAAGGTGATACAGTCAATACATATATGCAGCAGTTATAATATAAAGGGGGGATAATGGAACAATATAGCGATAAACCACTGCAATGCAATGGTCTGAACAAACACTCACACGGGCCGGTGTGAGTGGTTTCGTATCAAGGTGTCTTGGTGTTCCTGATTAGGGGGGTAGTTCAAAGTGTCAGATGTCTGTAAACAACTGGCAAGGATGATGTTAATGCAGCCTGTTTTTTCAAGGTACATAGGGGTTAACAAAAACACAATATAGCTTAATACTCACACGGGCCAGTGTGAGTACACACTTGTAGTGGTTCCTTTTCTCTTCTGGTCTCTTCCTTGGATTCTTCCTGCAAAACTGAATTAAAAGGATGGATGCCGACTATGGAGTCTAAAGGGTTAAACTTTATTGAAGGGGTTACAGATGAATTAAAAAGAAACCAATGGTCTCTAGGGTAAATAAAAACTGGGGGAAGGTAGGGCAATAGTGATAGGGGATCTCTCACTCCGCGTCCGGATAGAGAGCTAAAACTGAGCCTCTAGTCCCAATGGATATGCCAATAAAAAAAGTCCCAATCCGGTATGTGGAGCAACGCGTTTCGTCCTTAGCAGGACTTCCTCAGGCTCAAAGGATCTTTTGAGCCTGAGGAAGTCCTGCTAAGGACGAAACGCGTTGCTCCACATACCGGATGGGAACTTTTTTATTGGCATATCCATTGGGACTAGAGGCTCAGTTTTAGCTCTCTATCCGGACGCGGAGTGAGAGATCCCCTATCACTATTGCCCTACCTTCCCCCAGTTTTTATTTACCCTAGAGACCATTGGTTTCTTTTTAATTCATCTGTAACCCCTTCAATAAAGTTTAACCCTTTAGACTCCATAGTCGGCATCCATCCTTTTAATTCAGTTTTGCAGGAAGAATCCAAGGGAGAGACCAGAAGAGAAAAGGAACCACTACAAGTGTGTACTCACACTGGCCCGTGTGAGTATTAAGCTATATTGTGTTTTTGTTAACCCCTATGTACCTTGAAAAAACAGGCTGCATTAACATCATCCTTGCCAGTTGTTTACAGACATCTGACACTTTGAACTACCCCCCTAATCAGGAACACCAAGACACCTTGAAACGAAACCACTCACACCGGCCCGTGTGAGTGTTTGTTCAGACCATTGCATTGCAGTGGTTTATCGCTATATTGTTCCATTATCCCCCCTTTATATTATAACTGCTGCATATATGTATTGACTGTATCACCTTTCCATTTTTACGAGGATAAATACCTTGAAAGTTGGAGGAATAAAGAAGAAGAGCAGCAACGACCGCAGAGGAAAAGACGCCACAAAGAAGAAAACGATTTTAAAGAAACCTTGTTGGGATAGAACTTACACAAGGCCGTGTAAGTTTTCCATTTATTTATATTCTTCCCACCCACCTATACATATCATCGTCTGTACACCATCACTATATGGAGCCTGCCACATAGACTGGCGTCCACAATAGAGGTGTGTTTCACTATATTGATCATTAGTGTATCGGACATACCACTAACTGTGCTCCCCCATCTTCTTTTTGTATCACCTTGTCAATAAGGATCCTGGATAGATCCTGCTGGGGTTTGAGTCACAGGAGAACAACTTGAAAGACATTCCTTCCAGGCTGTATTATATTTCTTTATTTGACATATTCATGTACGCTTCATTGAGATAGCGCCCGGGTATCTTTCCAAACCACTAGCTCCAATGGTGAGCAGGCAGCGCTCTCTAATGCTACCCAACGTCTCAAATCCGGGGTTGTGTGCCATTGAGAGATTTGGCATAATTGTGCCGCCTTGTAGTATGATAACAAGCAAGGTACCACTAGCCCCCCTTCCGCAGTTTGTCTCTGGAGGGTTTGTTTATTCAGTCTTGCTTTTCTACCGCCCCATATAAATTTGGAGATTGAAGATTGAAGGCAAATTCATCTTCACGCTATTTATTTTACCAATCCAAGATATGTTAAATTTTGACCAGCAACCTATATCCACCCATAGGGTCCTGATTAGCCTGGGGTAGTTTGCCTGATAGACCGAATTATAATCTTTGGTAATATATATTCCCAGGTACTTAATCGCTTTATTCTGCCAATTGAAGTTGAAATTGATGGATAAGTTTTTCTAAAGTTTTCGGTAAATTTATGTTTAGGGATTCTGATTTAGATTGGTTAATCTTGAACCCTGAGATTTTATTAAATTGACCAAGCAACTCAGAGATTGGGAAGCGACATCAGTGGCCTGGACAACACCAGGAGGACATCATCTGCATATAGGGCTAATTTATGTGTTTGGTTCCCAAACTCTAGGCCTGTAATATCCTTATGGTCACAAATCTGGGCCGCCAGCAGCTTTATACACAGGGCGAATAGGAGGGGCGAGAAGGGACAGCCTAGTCTTGCCCCACTTTTAAACTTTAAGGGATTGGAAGAGAAGCCCTGGTGTACCACCCTGGCTGCAGAGTTCGCGTAGAGAGCTAAGATGGCTGATGTTATTTTTTCATCGAACCCAAATGTGCTCCATAATTCTGACCTTTACTGGTCTGATTGTCCGCCCAACAAATCCTCGACCACAACCGCCGGTTAAGTAATAAATCATAAAATTACAATTACAATAAATAAAAACTGGAATTGTGTGTGTTTTTTTACTGTGTACAATATCAATAGATTTTATAGGATTGGCATAGCAACAAATACACATTTACCTCATTTGAAAAAAAAAAAAAAAAAGTATTAAATTTGATTGATGAACACTGTCTGACCTGGAGGTAAATAAACTAGGCGAAATATAGTTTGGCAAGGATTTAGCCTTTCTAAATGCAATTTTTGGTCCTGGTTCAATTGACTCTTTAAGGTCTTCCTCCAAGGTGAGCACTTCCCAAAGTTTCTGGATTGAGCGGATTTGATCTATGCCGTGTAATAAACAGCGGATTGGACCCTTCGGGAGTGCCCTGGTCTCCTTGATTTAAACCCCCTTCCTAGAACCAGTCGAACCATAAGACAGTAACTCAGCAGGAGTACAGAGTTTGGCATTCATGTAAGCCTCCTCTGTAACCCCTATTCTGCAGCCCCTGACAGAAAATCTGTTTGACAATTCGGTGGCCGGTTGATCGAAAGAATCCTCGTTAGAGCAAAGCCGCATTATGCGGAGGAATTGCCCCTTGGGTATACCACGGATGAGTGACCTGGGGTGATTGCTATCCGCTTTAAGAAAGGTATTCCTGGAATTGTTTCCTATAAATGTCAGTCTGTATTTCTCCTGTAATGCCAATAAATAAAGTGATATCTAAATAATGTGATGAATATGTTGCTCATAAGTAAAGTTAAGATTCAACATATTGGAATTAAGTGGATTAATGAAAGTGTCCAGTGAATGTGAATCCCCTTCCCAAATCATAATCAGGTCATCAATATAACGCTTGTAAAAAATAATATGATACCGAAAAGGATTAGAATCCCCAAAAATAAATGTGGATCCCCAGTGTAAGGTTAAAAATTGTATATGTCAGTTTTGTTCCCATCAGGGACTGAAAAGGTTAAAGCAATGTGTGTCAGCTTCATTCTACTCAGGGACTTAAATAGTTACATATTTTAGTCTCCGTTAAGTTTTAGATCAGCTGGCTCAACATGTCATCGACACAAGAAGTACGACCACCAAAGCTTTATATGACCCCATTAAATACCAGTTGCTCAGCAGTAAAATGTTTAAGTAAAGGCATTTTTAAAGGTTACATGTAAATTTAGATGTGTGATCTATATGTGGGAACTCAATTTGTAACAGATGTAATGAACTTCTTAGATTGTAAGCTCTTCGGGGCAGGGTTTTCCTTTCCTATTGTCTGATTTTTGCTGCACTTATTGTATTATTATAATTCCCTGTACTGTATTCTTTGTGAGACGCTGAGTCCACTTTTGGCACTATATAAATAAAGACATACAATACAACTGACAACGTTTTTTTTTGTCCTTGTCTTATATATAAAAGACCGCCCCGTCCACATATTAAATCAGTTGTGAGAACTCAGCATCCCTGTGTTACTGCTTTCTCGCACTCCGGGCTCGTAACTATCATATCTGAGACCAAAAGAATATAGCAGGTGCCGTGATGAAAGCTCCCCGGGTCGAGTAAGGTTACCTGCCCTAGGTACCTGGTAGATTGGACCTAACACCCAGAGACCAATAAAAAGATTAGCATACGACGGGGCAAAGAGGTACCCATATCCATACCCCGTGTCTGCAAGTAAAACTGTGCATCAAATAAAAAATAATTGTGAGTCAATAAAAATGTGATGGAATCTAAAAGAAAAGTGCGAAGTGAAATAGATAATGAGGAGGACTGAAGGAAAAATTGAGTAGCTTTAATACCCTGGTCATGATCAATGAAGTATAACGACATAACGTCCATCGTAACCCATCTATAGTTCTTATGCCATTTAACAGCTTTTTTAGCACATAACAGATCTGTAGAGTCTCTCAAAAAGGATGGTAAATGTTTAACTATCGGTTGTAACAAACCATCAACATATCGCAACAAACCATGTCCCAAAGATCCAATGCTAGCAACAATGGGCCGTCTTAGGGCTTGACCCCGCTGCCTACTACAGCGTCCGCACGGACGAGAGCCCTCCCCTCAATGGCGCCGGGCCCGCTGCGAGGGTGGCCACAGGCACAGGGACACAGGCACAGGGACACAGGCACAGGGACACAGGCACAGGGACAGAGGGACACAGGCACAGGGACACAGGGACAGGGACACAGGGACACAGGGACAGGGACACAGGGGCACAGGGACAGGGGCACAGGGACAGGGGCACAGGGACAGGGGCACAGGGACAGGGGCACAGGGACAGGGGCACAGGGACAGGGGCACAGGGACAGAGGCACAGGGACAGAGGCACAGGGACAGAGGCACAGGGACAGAGGCACAGGGACAGAGGCACAGGGACAGAGGCACAGGGACAGAGGCACAGGGACAGAGGCACAGGGACAGGGGGACAGAGGCACAGGGACAGAGGCACAGGGACAGAGGGACAGGGACAGAGGGACAGGGACAGAGGGACAGGAGCACAGGGACAGGGACACAGAAGCACAGGGACAGAGGGACAGATGCACAAGGACAGAGGGACAGATGCACAGGGGCACAGGGACAGAGGCAGAGGGACAGGGATACAGGCACACAGGGGCAGGGGCACCGGGGCAGGGGCACAGGGACAGAGGCACAGGGACAGAGGATCTCCCTGACACTCTCCCTCTCCCTCTCCCTGACACACTCTCTCTCTCTCCCTCTCCCTGACACTCTCTCCCTCTGCCTGACACTCTCTCTCTCCCTCTGCCTGACACTCTCTCTCTCCCTCTCCCTGACACTCTCTCTCTCCCTCTCCCTGACACACTCTCTCTCTCTCCCTCTCCCTGACACTCTCTCTCTCCCTCTCCCTGACACTCTCTCTCTCCCTCTCCCTGACACTCTCTCTCTCCCTCTCCCTGACACTCTCTCTCTCCCTCTCCCTGACACTCTCTCTCTCCCTCTCCCTGACACTCTCTCTCTCCCTCTCCCTGACACTCTCTCTCTCTGACACACACACACTCAGACACACACACACACTCAGACACACACACACACTCAGACACACACACTCAGACACACACACACACTCAGACACACACACACACTCAGACACACACACACACTCAGACACACACACACACTCAGACACACACACACACACTCAGACACACACACACACACTCAGACACACACACACACACACTCAGACACACACACACACACACTCAGACACACACACACACACACTCAGACACACACACACACACACTCAGACACACACACACACACACACTCAGACACACACACACACACTCAGACACACACACACACACACACTCAGACACACACACACACACACACACTCAGACACACACACACACACACACACTCAGACACACACACACACACACACACACTCAGACACACACTCAGACACACACTCAGACACACACTCAGACACACACTCAGACACACACTCAGACACACACTCAGACACACACTCAGACACACACTCAGACACACACACAGACACACACACAGACAGACACACAAACACACACACACACACCCCAGGTTTACCAGGCTTCAAGGAGAATGCAGTATCTCCGCCGGGGTTTTGACTCCGCCCCCGTGTCCTCCCACATACGGCACGAGTGCAGATTGACTGCACCCGGCCACCGTACGCCTCCAGCCCCTGCAGGCCAGATTTTACTTCCGCCCGTGCTACTCGCTTCCCCCACACCCGCGCTCGCTTCTCCCGCGGCCAAAACTTTTAACCGCCGCCCACGCGCTCGCCGACACACACGACCGCCGCGCTGGTTGTGAGCGGGCCGCAAAAATATCCGTTGCGGGCCGCATGTTTGACATGCCTGCTGTACAGTGTATGCATCAACCACATACACTGGGATCAGGCCGGGAGGGAAAGTGTTAATTGGATTTGCAGGTTTATGGCCCTTTGACCCCTTTCCCGCCTTTTCAGGCTCCATTTTGCAGCCTGTCCATAGGCCGCCATTGAAGCCCCATGCAAGTTAATGGAAATTTCAGTGGTTTGGGCCCGATATCATAGAAGACCTGCAGGTTGCGCCCGAGAGGAGGAGCGGAGCTTCCCCATTGAAAGTGACTGGAGTAATGTATTTCAATGGGATTCCTCGAAGCCGACCTCCAGGAACGAGCTGGCAGCCAGCCAGACCGCAAAACTGCAGAAGCGGATACAATGTCAATGAGGAGCTTTTATCACACAATTGGCGTGGGAATATAGCTTCGGTCCAGTTCACCACCAATTAGCGTGGGAAACTTTTGTTCTAGGGCATTACGAAATAAAATTATTTTTGCCCCTAGCCCCTAGGAACCCCCTCACTCGACCCCAATCGGGTCCGACAATTAATGGCGACGAGAAAGGGTCGCGCCGGCCATGAGAGTCCTACCGTTGACCGCAATGGCGGAGGGAAGCCGCGTGGCTTTTAAACAGTAAGTATGAAACAGTGTAAACTGAAAACTCATAACTCCGGTTCCGTGGGGACCAGAGAGCTGGGATTTGGCCAGAATATATATCACTGTTCCGGCATGACTGCATGGCAATTTCCAGCCCTCTCTCCTCAACCAAATGGAGTAGGGTTAACTGTGAAAAGTGTGAGTTGCCCATTGACTCCAATAGTAGCGGAGGCCCTATTGATTCCAATGGAGGTAGAAGCCGAAAGGTAAACAGCTAAGTTAAAAACTGAAAAAAACTGAAGTCCATAACTCCGGTTCTGTGCGGAATAGAGAGCTGGGATTTGGCCACCATGTAGTCCTCTTTCCGGCATGGCAAATAACGACCATCTCTGAGCAAAAGGACGGAGTCAGGTTAATTGTTTAGTTTGGGTTTCTGCCATTGACATCAATGGCAGAGAAATGCAATTTCTGTAAATGTGCATTTAAAGTGTATTTCTGTAACTCCGGCTCGGTGGGTCCCAGCGAGCTGAAAATTGGCCAACGTGTAGAATCCCCTCCGGCATGAGGATCTGGCAATTTGTAGCCCGCTCGGCCCAGCCGAACGGATTATTTTAATATAACTATAATTGTGGAAATGTACTGTATTTGGTGTCTGGCATAAAAGCCCGGGAAGGATACCGACTCTGCAGTATGTTAATGTTCAGGGGGCGACTGTAGGTCTACAACAGGCCCCCTGGTCAAAGGCTCCCCCACCCTGATTGTATATGCTGGGGCGGAGTAGAGCAGGACTTGAGTTGTTCTGTAGGGGTAATAAATCACACCTTCAGACAAATGTTTTCCTGCCCAAAGCAGACTAGGGGACACCGGTCTGTTGGGAAGAGGGCTAGGGAAATGAGCCCCTGATTAGAATAATGCCCACCCCTGGGGGCAGGTATTCCCTTGCGTCCCACGTGAGGTGGCAAAGGGTTATTGGGTAGAGGTAATTGATAACCAATACCTGGCACCCAATGCTATGGTATAGGGCTTAAGTCCTATATAACTGATTGTAAGCTCTATGCCCATTGTCTTCGATCATGTCTCGTTTTTTATCCTGTGTTGATGAATGAATTGCTAATCCAGATTACTTCATTGCCCCATCTAACGTAAGTGTCCATATTCTCTGTTATTTGTATAATCTTGTGTGTTCACCTTTTTCAAGGAATAAACTTAATTTATCATATCTTAGCCGTATGCGATTCAACCCAGTGATATTTTTATTTGTGTGTATTATTATAACCCTGGACAAGCTACCGTCACATAGGGATAGAGCCCAAACAACATATAAACGATTGTAAGCTCTATGCCCAGTGTTCTTCGTGATTCTACCTGAATGATACATGATGCCTGATGAACTGCTAACCTGAATCCTGGTTATTTCATTGTCCCTTCCCTAAGTGTATATATTCCGTTTGTTATTTGTCCAACATTGTGTGTCCACCTGTCTTTTAAGGAATAAAATCTCTTTATTATATCACAGTCGTATTCAATTCAACCCAGTTTATTTGGTGTATATTATAACCCTGTGGCTACAACACTAATCTCAGTGGGTATGCAAATAAATGCGGGGGTTTAAAATGGCCGCCCAGCCAAAGTAAAGTATAGACTGAGTAAAGTCTGTCCTACTGTGTATGACAACCAGTTCTGCATACAGCATACACAGGGAAGTGTGTGAAAAGTATTGACGCAATAGCACCCCCAGAGGTCAGGGTGAAGAATACACCTGAAAGTGCAAAAATGGAAGAAAAAATGTGTTTAATGCGTCATGTGTCTGACCACATAAAGGTGTGTCCTTTCAGGAATGAGCGTCTGAGTACCCAGTGTGTCCCCGCAGAGCAGTATGAGAGGGAGCACAAGAAGGTCCAGAAACTGAAGAATGAGCTAGAAGAGCAGAGCCGCTGCGCCATCCCCAACAGTCAGGAAGACCAGGAGTAAGAAACCTGGGAAAGACAAGCTGATGGGACCCTAGCAACGAGATTTGTAGAGGCCCTAGACGTAATGAAGGCAGAGTTCCTAAACGTAATGAGGGATGCGTTCATGCACACTGAGAGCCAGCGCCAGGAAGAGATGGAGGCTCTGAGAGCAGAATTGCGAGATGTACGCAAGGAAAATAATTCTCTCACAAGTGGACTAAACGTATTGAAAAGGGAGAAAAGCATTCAAATTATTCAGAAGCACTGCAAAGCTCTTATCCAAAGGAAGAAGGGAAAGAGAAAATGATCGGCGTATACGCACCTCAACTATCGTCCTACAGGCTGCCTACAGAGGGATGAAAACTGGTCAGTTTAATCATCTAGTTCTCCCTCACCTGCTATCCTAATAAAGGAACAGGCATGTATGGCAGCTAGGTTTGCTGCTTCATTTTTTCTCCTAGAGCCAGGAGGCTGGGAGCACGCTGCTACGCTGTTGGCAGTACAGGGAGGACGCCCCCATCATGACTTTCACTGTCCGGAAGAATTGCCGGGACTCTTGGGACGCTGTCTCCATCTATCAGCTAAGCTATGTCTAAAGACTGTGGCTATTATTGCGTATCTAATGACCCTAAATGAGAGGGTATTGTTAAGCTGGGGAACCAGGTTAGTTAGGGTAGGGTCCCTTGAATTTGTTTTAAAAAAATGCGTTATATCGTATCTATTGATGATCAGATACCCATAACTCTGCATTTCCAACCTTTATACGTGTTTGAGAGCCATATTGCACTTCTAACTCTGCTGCATGTGGCTTGTCCCAGAACACCCAACAGGCCTGGGGACTTCCTACAGTATGAGAGGCGATGAACCATGAATATTCACTAAATGTGACCATGTGTCTTGTAACAAGATAACACCCCTTTGTGCAGACAAAGGGGAAAAGGTACTCACCAGAGACAGGAAATGGAACAGTTTCACTCTTTATTGGGGTCAGATGTTCCTCTGTGTTCGGCTCTTCCTTCTCTGACTTAATCTCTAAACTCTCCAGCACAACCACTGGGAAACCTGGCAACAAGAAAAGGGAAATCCATCCTGTAAAGCTGGGAGTGGGGGCGCTTCTTGTGATATCAGTATACAGAAATACTCTATACTGATTCCTATGGGGGAGGGGTGAAGTGATTGATTTTACTTTATTATTAACCCTTTGACTGCTGAAGAAGTTTTTACCCCCGAGTGCTGAAAACATTTTGGAGCTACCAATGTTCAAACCTCAATAACAATAATATTCCCAATATAACCTTAGATAAATCATTTTTTTCATTAGGACAGGTATCTTATTATTCTATGCACGCTTTAATATTTACCAAAATATTGCAGACAATTCAGTCCATTTTTAAACATACTGAATAAAGACAAGTGAGGATGTAAGGGTACTTACCACAAACAGGAAATGCATCTATTTCTTCCTTTATTGGGGTCAGATGTTCCTCTGTGTTCGGTTCTTCTTTCTCTGACTTAATCTCTAACCTCTCCGGTACAACCACAGGGAAACCTGGCAACAAGAAAAGGAAAACCCATCATGTAAAGCTGGGAGTGGGGGCGCTTCTTGTGATTTCACCTCCTCCTGATATTGGTATAATATAATACCTCTTGTAAAGAAATGTATTACTAGCCCTTCTGGCAGAACATGACAGAGGTGAAGATATATAATCTTCTTACCTGCTGATAGTTCTATAGGAAAACAAGATTAGTTTGGGTGTTTGACTCACATAACTGCCAAATAATCACATATTCCCTCCTTGCAGATTTCAAAGAGACCAAAACATCTCCTCTACTAACTTAACAAGTGTGGATCCATGCTGGGAGTGGGCGGTGCTGCTCTGGGAGGTGCTGGCAGTGAGCAGTGCTGCTCTGGAGGTGCTGGCAGTGGGCAGTGGTCCTCTGGAGGTGCTGGCAGTGGGCAGTGCTGCTCTGGGAGGTGCTGGCAGTGAGCAGTGCTGCTCTGGAGGTGCTGGCAGTGGGCAGTGGTCCTCTGGATGTGCTGGCAGTGGGCAGTGCTGCTCTGTAGGTTCTGACCGGAGGTTACTTAATCTATATGTGTTGGGTTTTAGAATGTGCCTGTATATAAAACAGAATTTGAATATTACAGAGCAGAGTCAGACTGGGTGAGCCAGGTCTCAGTTATAGCAAATAGGAGCAGAGACCGAGAGAGAAAAAAGCCATGCACAGAAAGGAACTTGTTAGAACGGGAGCGAGCATTCCAAAGGGCACACGAGAAAGGGAGAGAGGAGGGAGGGTGGCAGGGGATGGGTATAAGGTTGGAGGGGTTGACACCAGAAGAAGTAGAGGTTGCAATTGGCAGGCGAGGACGAGCGCATGTAGGAATAAGGCAGGGACCAGGATTGGGAGAGATATCCCCAGAAGCAAGGAGGAGAAGCATGGATAGAAAGAGAATGTGTGAGGATGATTTGTAGGGGTGTGCTTTATTGCTGGGGGTATAGCTGTGTGGTGTCAGAAGGCGCAGGTAAGAAAGGAGTTTATGTGAACAGAGAAGTGGTGAAGGAAGGAGAGATGGAGATTTAAAAGGGAGCGAGCAAATGTGATATATACTGTGATATCAGTATACAGAAATACTCTATACTGATTCCTATGGGGGAGGGGTGAAGTGATTGATTTTACTTTGTTATTAACCCTTTGAGTGCTGAAGAAGTTTTTACCCCCGAGTGCTGAAAACATTTGGAGCTACCAATGTTCAAACCTCAATAACAATAATATTCCCAATATAACCTTAGACAAATCATTTTTTTTTTTTTTTTTTATTAGAAATGTATTACTAGCCCTTCTGGCATAAAATGACAGAGGTGAAGATATCTTCTTACCTGCTGGTGGTTCCATAAGCAAACAAGATTAGTTTGGGTGTTTGACTCACATAACTGCCAAATAATCAGATATTCCCCCCTTGCATATTGCAAAGACACTAAAATGTCTCCCCTACTCACTTAACAAGCGTGGATCCATGCTGGGAGTGGGCAGCGCTGCTCTGGGAGGTGCTGGCAGTGGGCAGTGGTCCTCTGGAGGTTAATCCATATGTGTTGGGTTTTAGAATGAGCCTGTATATAAAACAGAATTGGAATGATCAGTTTATTTGGACAAATATACAGCATTTAGTATCAGCTCTTTCAAACCTAAATCATTAACCCCAAAGGAGTCAGAGAAGACAGGGGCACCAAAAAACACACATGGTCCATTCGCAAACAGGAACTTCATTTCAAACACTGCAAAACTTTAATGGCTCAGGATTGTGTCACAACATAACCATCTAGAAAAGTATAAAGATAGTGGGAGATTAGCAGCCAAACGACCAGTAAAGTCCTCATAGTGTAACATAGTAACATACTGTACTGTTCCATAGTATGAATAAAAAGCAGATACAGTACATGAGTGAGACTTTGATAAATGCTCCCGATACTCTCTCAGGTCCAGCAGTTCTGCTCCATACTGACACAGTCTCACTTTCCTATTTCATACGGTGAGAAGTGGGTAATGCAGAGGAACCAGTGCAGTAACTTCCCCTCACCTTACCCCACCATAATAAATAGGGGGGTTTAATCCCTCACACCCTCATTAATTTGTTCCTCGATCACCTCCAGTTTCTCACATTCAGCACATTTGTACCTGGCAGGACATGCTTATATAAAGGAATGCCTGCGGAAACACTGACATTTTACTCACTGATTATTTATTTTCCCATGGTCTCTCAATGTCAGCACATGACATGAGGGAATAGGCTCTGCCCATCTGAAGGTAGGACACAGACTTCTGACCTGCTCACACCCTTATCAGCCCGTCCTATTATGACGGGATCACTGCTTCCCGACCCAGATCATTTCCACCGGAATAGTTATATTCTGATACTGAATCAAAAGCTCTATTCTCTGTGTTATATCTGTGGAACGTATCCACACGTATAATACAAGTATTGTAAACACAATAAGACAGTCTGTCTGTGAGTGGGTTTATTGGCTTTGCATCTCATCCCAGGCTATGTTTAAAAGCTGTGTTTAAAGCAGCAAGCATTGGCTTAAGGGTTTTCCATGTAATAATGGACTTGACAAAAGTACACATATATATATACACATGCATGCATACATACATACATATATATATATCCCGGTCCCCTTGGGCTTTCCAGTACCCCCCGTCACCTTGGCGGGAGTCGCGGGTGCCGCCGAACACAGCAACTGACCCGTCAGCTGGCCGCAAGAGTGGGTGCGGGCGGTTGCTGGGTGCTGGTGCAGCAGCGATCGCGTAGCCAGGTACTCCCGGCGGCTCCCATTGCAGGGCGCCATCTTCTTTTGCCTGGCGCATGAGCAGTGAGGCAGTAGTTGCGGAGGCCTTCGGCTAGCTCGCGCATGCGCAGTTATAGCGCGTGAACCCCCCACCAATCAGGAGAGGCTATGGGCAGGGACTACATGTCACATGAGCCTCAGGAGCGCCCCACATGACGCCAGGGAGCCAATAGGGCTGCAGTATCTCCCTGCTCTCAGGGATTGATACATTTTGCGCGCTGGGAAACACGTCAGTCGGCGCCAGGAGAGTCTAGGGGAAGGAGGTGAGAGTGCAGGGGTCAGTGACCCACTGCACTAGGCCAGCAGCCCCTTATGCCCCAGTTAGCACCTGAGCCACTCAGTAGATTGTGTTACTGCAGGGACAGGCCCGAGGTTAGGGAACCTGCCCCTTTAGCATATACAGTGCCAGTCAGGGACACAGTGGACGCTGCACTTCCTACCCAGAGGCCTGGGATCAGGCTTACTCCGCAGAGAGAGCGGAACTGTACCCAGGGTGGACGACCCTGACCGATCATCCCGCTGGTGGAACAGGAGGTCGTCGGACCCTTTTTGAAGATCTTTTGAACGCCCGGGTGCCGTCGCACTGGGCAGGTATTGTTACTCACGAGCACCACCTACAGAGTACTCACACATAGTGGCAGCGCTGACCACGGGACAAGGGGGTTATACTGTGGACGCGGTGTGGGGGTACACGGTGGTGGGCAAGGGGTATACACTCAGACGTGGGAGTGAATGACATTGGGACTTATAGAGTATAAGGAATACAGGCAGTCCTCGGTTATCCGACACAATGCGTTACTCAAAATGGCGTTGTAAAGCGAAACACGTTTTCCCATAGGAACACTGTTTAAATGAAAGGTTCCGTTCCTGAAGGCATTTTTAATGCTAAAATACACAAAATATTTTATGCAGGCAGTAAGATATGCAGCACACACATAAATTATATAGTGCATATACTGTATTATATATATAATATAACATAATAAATAATATATTATATAGTATAATATAATATTATATAGTATAATATTATATATATACGCTCTTACGACGCTTTGCAACGTTGTTTATGTGAATTTATATATATATATATATATATATATATATACACACACATACACAACGTTGCAAAGCGTCGTAAGAGCGTTGGATAAGCTATTTTGGCGTTGTAAAAATGAACATAGGTATGCATTGCATAGCGTTGGATAAGCCATTCGTTGTAAAGCGAAGCGTTGTAAAACGAGGACTACCTGTATATGCAAGACAAGGACAAGGGGGTTATACTGTGGACACGGTGTTGGGGTACACGGTAGTGGGCAAGGGGTATACACTCAGAAGTGGGAGTGAATGACATTGGGACTTATAGAGTATAAGGAATAGAGCATGTTCAGTAAAGGTTACTTTTGTTTATTCATACCAAGTGGCTGTTTTTGGTTTGAGTCCTGTGAGGGGGGGGCCCCTCCCGCCCTGTCGGGATCCCTCCCAGGTGGAGGCGTTGCACCATGAGAGAGATATATATGTACCCCAGGCTCCCCGAGCGGAGGGTTAGGCTCCTGAGGGCCACACAGGTGATATACAGCATCAGTAGCGTCTGTGTTCACAGGGAACACCCGTTACACACAAGCATTGTGGTCAGTGGTCTGCGCCTTTTGTTTTTCCTCTCCCCTTGATACATACAAACCAGGACTGTCCTCTGCACTGACCTCCCCTGTCCCAGACACATGATTTAAAACTAGGACATGAGAGAATGCAGCAGATATTTGGGACATCAGAACATACTGTCAGACCAGGACTGTCCCCGGGCAAACGTGTCAGCCTCACACAGAGAAGCTATAGCCCATAACTCACACAGGATGCTGGCCCCTGTGATAATGAAGGAGTTAAACTCCAACCAATACTCCCTCAATCTAATTACTTTCTAACTTTATTTAATAACTTTCCCAATCTTATCCTCACTGATTCCTAATGTTAATTCCCAATGTAAAATAACCCCCATTATCTCCCAGTCCCTGTGATACAGGAGGAGTAACCCCCCCAGTGCCAGAGGCTCCCCCTCACTATCAGAGGCTCAGCCTCTCAGGCTCCTGTGTGTAAGGAAGCTCAGAGCAGCACTGGGATAATGTGCACAGGTCACACAAGGGAGGGGAAGGGAGGAGGAGGAAAGCACTTACCCAATAACACAGGCTGAAGATCTCTGTGCAGCAGGGGGTGGGCAATGTGAGGGGGACACAGGAAAAGGGACTTAGAGGCTTCAGAGCCTATTCCTCAGTGTGTCCCCCCCTCAGTGCCTGAGATGTGCACTTTATCCCCCCCTCACTGTGTGTGTACTTCCTATGGAGGGTGGGGGGAGCCCCTGTGATCTCTCAGTCCTTCCCTGTGGGAGTGACCTGGATTCCCCCCTCAGGATGTGGGACAGTCTGTGCTCAGGATCAGTGTTTGCTGCCGGAATCAAACCTCACACACCAGGACATCCGGCTGCAGCAGCGGGACCATAGAGAGGGAAGAGGGGAGGCCAGAGCGCCTCTATTCAGCTCCTCCTGACCTCATATGGAACAGGGACCCCTGGTGGGCTCCCAAGCAAGGTGCGGTGAGCGCCCACTGGTGAGAGCTGCACATGGTGCTGGCTGTGGGCTGGTGAGAAACATAGTGACAATCTCACCCCCATCTCCCACCGTATATAGTGCGGTCTGGAGATATACTCTGTGCTGTGTGTCTGGTGATATACTCTGTGCCATGTGTCTGGTGATATACTCTGTGTCCGTGTGTAGTGACGTCTGGTGATATACTCTGTGCCGTGTGTGTAGTGACGTCTGGTGATATACTCTGTGCTGTAGTGTGTAGTGAGGTCTGGTGATATACTCTGTGCCCGTGTGTAGTGATGTCTGGTGATATACTCTGTGCCGTGTGTGCAGTGAGGTCTGGTGATATACTCTGTGCCCGTGTGTGTAGTGTGGCCTGGTGATATACTCTGTGCTGTGTGTGTAGTGACGTCTGGTGATATACTCTGTGCTGTATGTGTAGTGAGGTCTGGTGATATACTCTGTGCCCGTGTGTAGTGAGGTCTGGTGATATACTCTGTACCCGTGTGTGTAGTGACGTCTGGTGATATACTCTGTGCCCATGTGTGTAGTGAGGTCTGGTGATATACTCTGTACCCGTGTGTGTAGTGACGTCTGGTGATATACTCTGTGCCCGTGTGTGTAGCGCCGTCTGGTGATATACTCTGTGCCCGTGTGTGTAGCGCCGTCTGGATATATACTCTGTGCCCGTGTGTGTAGCGCCGTCTGGTGATATACTCTGTGCCCGTGTGTGTAGTGACGTCTGGTGATATACTCTGTGCCGTGTGTGTAGTGACGTCTGGTGATATACTCTGTGCCGTGTGTGTAGTGACGTCTGGTGATATACTCTGTGAAGTGTATGTAGTGACGTCTGGTGATATACTCTGTGCCCCTGCTAGCATGTGTGTGTGTATTTCTTGCCCAGGGGAATCTTGCATGACGGGGATCCTGGGTAAGTGGAGGCGCTGCACTAGAATAGTTACCCCAGGCTCCCAGCTAGCGGAGGCTCAGATCTCCTGGAGCCACAGGTGGTGTACAGTAACTAGTAGTCCCTTTGGGAGGCGTCACAAAAAGGGCTACATTTGGAGGCGCTGCTGAGATCTTAGACCTGGGGTGCCCCATATATTTTTCTCAATTGTGCAACAAGTTTTTTCACCATGTTTGTGCCCTCCCAGCCCGAGGTGCGCAAGTGGGCCCAGTGGCATGAAATTCCCCTGACACAGGCTCCCAGCTAGCGGAGGCTCAGATCTCCTGGAGCCGCAGGTGGTGTACAGTGACTAGTAGTCCCTTTGGGAGGCGTCACAAAAAGGGCTACATTGGGAGGCGCTGCTGAGATCTTAGACCTGGGGTGCCCCATATATTTTTCTCAATTGTGCAACAAGTTTTTTCACCATGTTTGTGCCCTCGCAGCCCGAGGTGCGCAAGTGGGCCCAGTGGCATGAAATTCCCCTGACACAGGCTCCCAGCTAGCGGAGGCTCAGATCTCCTGGAGCCGCAGGTGGTGTACAGTGACCAGTAGTCCCTTTGGGAGGCGTCAGAAACAGGGCTACACTTGGAAGGTACTTCCTCTTTTACATGTCAGCCTCACACAGAGAAGCTATAGCCTGTAACACACACATGATTTATTTATTTATAAAATGTGTTACCAGGAAGTAATACATTGAGAGTTACCTCTCGTTTTCACGTATGTCCTGGACACAGAGTTAAGAGAAATAATACATGGTTTCAAATACAGTTACATAAGTGAACAGGTTATACATTATATACAAGACATTGCATGCACAGTTAGAGATCATATATATTATGGGCGTATGAAACAGTTACAGACCAGATTAAAATGTGAGACAGCTTTAGTTTTGAAAGAACTTAAACTGGTGGTGTATGTGAGAGTCTCCGGTAGATTGTTCCAGTTTTGGGGAGCACTCGAGTGATGACCAACTAGTTCTTTGAGCATTTCGGCCCTTCTCACTTTACAAGTTGTGCAGGCCTGCTATAGCCCATAACATACACATGATTTATTTATAACGTGTTACCAGGAAGTATTACATTGAGAGTTACCTCTCGTTTTCTAGTATGTCCTGGGCACAGAGTTAAGAGAAATAATACATGGTTACAAATAGTTACATAAATGATCAGGGTATACATTATACACAAGACATTGCATGCACAGTTAGAGAAAATATATATTATAGGCGTATGTAACAGTTACAGACCAGATTAAAAGGTGAGACAGCTTTAGGTACTGTACTTCCTCTAGTAGGATTTGTGTAAGGTAGACAGGCCTCTGACAACACCCGCAAAATTGTGGATATAATAGACCATGTGCGCCTCACAAGAACCAGAGCGATGATCCTCAGTCTTGACGCAGAAAAAGCGTTTGACAGAATCAAATGGTCCTTCCTAGATCAAACTATGCTGAAATTTGGATTCAGTGGCCCCTTCCTGCAGGGGGTTAGAGCCCTCTACTAAAACCCAACAGCACATGTAAAAATTTCAGGGGGCTTCTCGGACCCCATTAAGATCAGAAATGGAACCAGGCAGGGTTGCCCCCTTTCCCCTCTGTTATTCGCCCTAACAATTGAACCATTAGCGGCCACAATTAGGGAAGATCAGAGCATTAAAGGTATTAGAATTGGCGAAACAGAATACAAAATCTCTTTATTTGCTGATGATGTGATCCTGACCCTCGCGGACCCCCACGTCTCCCTCCCCAATCTCCAAAGAGTGCTATCCCAATTCGGCACTGTATCTGACTACAAGGTCAATATGGACAAGTCAGAAGCTCTAAACGTATCCCTATTAGACCAGGAATGGAGACTCCTACAAGCTAACTATAAATATCGATGGAGCACTACCCATATTAAATACCTAGGAGTCAGAATCTCAAGCACCTATAGCTCCCTATACCAATCCAACTACCCCCCCTTGTTTGACCAAATCAAAAAAGACCTAGAGAAATGGAAAAAGCTCCAAATCTCCTGGTTTGGAAGAATTACATCAATAAAAATGAATGTCCTGCCGAGACTACTTTATTTCTTCCAAACACTCCCTGTCCCCGTCCCAATTGCAGCCCTGAAACATATCCAGGCCCTTATGTTCCAATTCATTTGGAATGATAAACGGCCAAGAGTACCAAGGTCTGTGATGTTGTCCCCCAAGACAAGAAGAGGTGTGGGGGTCCCCGACGTGATCAGATACTATTCGGCGGCCCAGTTGAAGCAGGCTGTGGTTTGGAACTACGACCCGGCCTCCACCTGCTGGCTAGCGATCGAATCACATCATGCTGCACCTGCCACCCTCCAGGTCCATCTCTGGTCTCCTGTGGGAAGGGAGGGAGGACCAAGGCGATTTGCTCTGGGGGCAATGAGATGCACATGGGATGTCTGGCTCAAGAACAAAGGGAAATATGGCCTGCTAGCTACCCCATCCCAACTTACCCCCATCTTTGGAAACCCACACTTCCCGCCTGGGTGCTCCAAAAAACAATTCGACCAATTCCAAGGTCTAGGAATAAGGCTGATTGCCGATCTGCTGAAAAACGAGGAGATCCTCTCCTTCCAAGAACTCCTTCCATAAACACCAAGGTCTCCATCTGTTCAAATTTTTGCAAATTAGGCACTTCCTTCTATTCCTAGCCCCAAACGCTAAATTCCCCCCATTAACCAGGTTTAAATCCCTTTGCAGCAAGGGCTCCTACCAGAGAGATCTGATCTGAGAGATCTATAGGGGGATGGAGTCGGCAACCAGCCCCCCAATCCACAAGTATATGCAAAAATGGTCAGAGGACCTCAATGTACAGATAGATATGGACGAGTGGGAGGATATCTGGGAATTGGCCACAAAGACCTCAATCTGTACAGTGACAAAAGAGAACATATATAAAATACTATTCCAGTGGTACCTGACCCCGGCTAGGCTGAGCCAGATCTTCCCCGGCACTCCCGACCTGTGCTGGAGGGGATGTGGCCAAAAGGGGGACATGGCCCACATTTGGTGGTCATGTCCGGAGATTCAGAGGTACTGGACAAAGATCCAGAAGCTTCTACAAGAAACTATGGGGCTTCTTTTCCCCCTGGACCCCTTGACCTTCGTGCTGAGCAAACCTATAGACGACCTGCCCCCCCTCCCCCCCTGAGTAGACTAGTATCAGCTATCCTAACCGCAGCCAGATGCTCAATAGCGGTGGCGTGGAAACACACCAAAGCCCCAGCGAGAAACACGGTGTTGAGACGAATAGACGAGGTCATGGCCATGGATAAACTTACAGCAATGCTCAATAAAAAAATGCCACAGTTTCAGAATACCTGGGACCCCTGGAGCGGCCCGCTAGGACTAGGCCTGCATTAGGCCGTCCTCGTACTGATGGAAAGGGAGGAAGGAAACATAGTTCCCCCATCCTCCCCCCACACACCCCCAGTATGTCTTCCCCCCCTCCCCCCTTAGACCTTCCCCCCCCCCCACCAACTGAAAAATACCCATTTTGGGACAACATGTTGTTTAACTCAGTTGAAAAATCTTGTCATGTGCCTATGACATTGTCATTATCATTTGGATGTATGTTGTTCTCAATAAAAAAAAAGTGATATAAAAAAAAAATGTGAGACAGCTTTAGGTACTGTACTTCCTCTTTTACATGTCAGCCTCACACAGAGAAGCTATAGCCCAGGCCTGCACAACATACGGCCCCGATGGCCCCCTCCATCCCCCCTTCCCTTCCTTGGTAGGGAAGGAGTGCGCTCCAGCGGTGTGCCGCGCTGCGCGGGGGTGTGCGGAGAGCCCAGGACAGAGACGGGAGGTTGGGACAGGTTACCTTGTTCTCCTCAGGTGGTGGAGTGAATCCAGCCAGTAGGGAGCCCCTGGGGTCTCCAGAGGAGAGACCCGCACTGACACTCTCTCCTTCTCATGACAGGAACAGTGACAGTGATACACACACAGCAGCTTCTTTGGTGGTTCTTTAATAGCAGAGCAGATCAGCATACACAGCACAGCATCACATCAGCACAGCATCATAGGCGTCTCTCTCTTTACTCTTCCCTCTGCATTAGGGCAGGACGATTCCCCTCCCTCTCCACCCAGGTGGGGTAGGAGGGAGAGAACTATTCTCTGTGCTGTTCTCTCTCTGAAGACTCTCAACTGACTAAGTAACTGAATTTGGGAACATGTCTCAATTTGAATATCCTCAGGGAGTGTCTCTAGCTTTGAATCATTACAACTCCAAGCTGGATACCGATTGGCTCACACACACATCAGGGGGTGTTCCAACCCATATCCACCCTTTGGATTAACATGCTCAAAAGGTTGCTTAGGCCTGCCTCTGAATATTGCTACATACTCAGAGCTGAAATGCAAAACAGACCAACTGAAGGAATTAACCTTTCCACTGCCTGTTCTAACAGGACTGACAGAGGAAAGGCCCAGAAGAATACATAGCTGCCGAAGGCCAGGCTATATGTATAATTTTGAATAATTTTACCCGTGCGGCCCAAATCTGTTTTCCTTGGAGCATTTCGGCACTTCTCATTTTACAAGTTGTGCAGGCCTGCTATAGCCCATAACACACACATGATTTATTTATTTATAAAATGTGTTACCAGGAAGTAATACATTGAGAGTTACCTCTCGTTTTCACGTATGTCCTGGGCACAGAGTTAAGACAAATAATACATGGTTACAAATACAGTTACATAAGTGAGCAGGGTATACATTATATACAAGACATTGCATGCACAGTTAGAGATAATATATATTATAGGCGCATGTAACAGTTACAGACCAGATTAGAATGTGAGACAGCTTTAGTTTTGAAAGAACTTAAACTGGTGGTGGATGTGAGTCTCCAGTAGGTTGTTCCAGTTTTGGGGAGCACTCGAGTGATGACCAACATGTTCTTTGAGCATTTCGCAGTGATGTGTGTTGTAGTTGCATTGGAGAACAAAACAGCATATTGAATTGTAGAGGGTGTCAAGTTTGCTAAGGTGTGTTTGGGGTGCCGAGCCGTATACTATGTCTTCATAGTCGATAATTGGCATTAGCATCTGCTGTGTGATACACTTTCTGACCTGCAGACTTAGGGAGGATTTGTTCCTGTAAAGTACACCTAGTTTGGCAAAGGTTTTGGATGTCAGGGTAGCAATGTGCAACCCAAATGTTTTTTTTTTTTTTTTTTATATAACGTTGGTTTTATTGTTTTTTTTATGCAATACAGGAATGGTTATGACATCCAGTACAGTTTTTACATTGAAGTTGTTCTAGCATTAACACCAGTCACCAGTCAACAATGGGTAGAGGGGGGAAGTGAAGACAAGAGGGGGGGTGGGGGGATGTGGCGCAGGTCTGCCCCTTAATGCAAGGTTATTTCCATCTCTGTGGATCAAACATCTACCATCCGTGCGGTTATGGCCTAAGACCACCGGCCCCGCGGAGTGAGTGTTTTAGGTTCTGAGCTCTTCTAGGCCCTAAGAGTGTCCATCCTCTATTCTATTTTCCATATCCTCTCGGCTGGGCCCCCATCAAGAGTCTCTTCTGACGGTGGCACGCAGGAGCAGCCGAGGTGAGCAGGCCCCAGACCGGAGATGCAGGTGAGGTAAGTTACCAATAGCCCCCTGCACCGGTCAATTCTGTAAGAATTAAGAATACGGTCAATTCTGTATTAATTAACTAATTCACAAATCCTTACTCTGGGGATTTCATATGCAACACTTCCCTAGACTCAAAGGCACTGCCTCAGCGTGGGGACTATGAAGTCTGCATAGGAAAGTGACCCAGCTCATAGGTGTTAAAGCATTTGGTCCCTGGGTGCATTACACTGACAGTAGAAAAACTTCATCCTGCCTGTACATTTAAAACTGCAGCAAAAAATGCACTTTATTAAAAATACATGTTGCACTTGTCCTAAAATGATCATTTTTAATATGTGTGTGCTTGGGGTTGTTACTCTGGGGCTGCACACCAAATTTCAGATTGCTAGCCCTTTCCATTCCCTAATTATGGCTTCTCCTTGAGCTGGCAATGCTGGGCTATGGGCTTCTCACGTAAATTGACTTGCGGTTACGGACTTTCCACGCCAATTGCCGGTTGCCTTTCAAGTTACGCCATTAACCGGGACGGAGATACATTGTATCTGAGAACCATTTGAGACTGAAAACCGCAGCCCTTTTATTCAATTGACTCTGCGGTTACGGCTTCCAGCCTCAGAAATGGATACCTATACCTCTCACTGGAACAAAGAGACAGCGCCACGCTTACCCAATTAACTCGTAGCTTGGCGCTCGCAGCGTTCGGTTTAGAGTTCGGTTAAATCTTTCCACCAATCCGTCAGTCTGTGGATGGTAGACCGATGTCCGAACAGACTTGACCTCTAGTAATTTTAAGACATCCTGCATCAATTTAGCCATAAAATTTGTACCTTGGTCTGTCAACATAACCTGGGGAAGTCCAACCCGTGAGAACAGCTCCAACAACTTGTTGGCTACTTGCTTCGCCGTTGCTGTTCTCAGGGGGAACGCCTCAGGATATCTTGTTGCATAATCAACTATTACAAGAATAAACCTGTGTCCTTTCGAAGAAGGTTTTAAAGGTCCTACCAAGTCTACCCCAATCCTCTCAAAGGGAACTGACACCAAGGGTAGAGGAACCAAAGGGGCTGGTTTTTGTCCCTTTGGACTAGTTAGCTGGCACTCCGAACATGCCGCACATAACTTAGCAATATCACTATGCATCCCTGGCCAATAGAATCGGGACGAAATACGGTCCAATGTTTTATCCCTGCCCAGGTGACCACCCCAAGGGACAGTATGGGCTAGAGAACACAGATTTAACAAACGCCTTGGGAACCAATATCTGTCTGGTGACCTCCCCTGTTTGTGTCTGCCTATTCACCCTATACAGGATATCATTTGATAACTCAAAATGGGGGAATACTATCACCCCCTGTACATTCAAAATTTGCTCATCAATTTTTACCACCTTGTCATACTGTCTAGCAAGGATGGGGTCTTCCCTTTGCCTCTGGCTAAAATCAGGGAGGTATAGATCTAGTAAATCTCCAGGGCTCATATCCCCCTCCCTCTGGCCATCCCCAGTCATCACTTGTGCCTTCTGGCTATTAGAATGGTCACCTTGAGACCCAGATTTCTGCAACCAGTCCTGTTTGTCAGAGCGTCTTTGCTTCCGAGTCTTTTGAACCCGTTGTCTACTGGGAAAAAGGTCTGCCGAGAAGGGGAACAGTTTGCCAGGGTTCTCCTGAGCCATAGAATAAGGCTCCTCGTGAGAGACTGGAGCCATTAGGTCCGAAAAGAAAGGCCAGTCTCGGCCGAGCACAATGGGGGCAGGGAGCCAAGGAGCGACTCCTACTTCGAGGTAGGCCTCCTGGCCTTTTACCTGTAGCCGGATTTTGGCAGTTGGATACCGTTTTACATCGCCGTGTATACATTCTATACTCCATGGGGAGTCAAAAGAACACACGTTAGGCGGTAACAGTTCCTGGAGGACCAGAGTTTTCCCAGAGCCCGAATCTACAAGGGCCTGTACAGTTTTCCCCCAACCTGGGCTGGAAGTAGCCAGGGCTTGTAATTTTCTCCAGTGAAGGCCGAGGCGACGGTCCTGCTGAATGAACAATCCATCTGTGGACAGTCCACCTGCCGGTGGCCTTGTTCTCCGCAGGAGGAACATGGAGAGGGTTCCCTCAGGGGCCGTGGATAGCACTCCGCTGGACCAAATACTGGGGACAAGGCATCTGGTGGGTCTTGTGGGTGACGTCCTCGGAAGTTCCTCTCATTTTGTGACGAGCCGACATCAGGAAGGAGATGAGGGTCTCGGCGGGGACCAGCATTTGTACTCCGCCCTTGCTGGAACGACTGCTCCTTCCGTTGAAGTGTGCGGTTGCGCGTGAACGGGCCGTATGTTCCCCGTTGATCCGACCTCCCTCTTTGGGCATCCGCAGGTGCCAGTGGAGTCGGATCCGTCGAGTCCAGGACACTCGCCTGCTCCTCAGCCCCAAGGAAGTTCTCCACGAGTCGGACCGCCAAAGCTAGGGTTTCAGCAGCGTGGCGTTTTACCCACGAGCGTGCGGAAGGGGGTATTATTTGTAGAAATTGTTCCAAAACCACCTGCTCAAGAATTGCCTCCTTAGTGCACTCATCGGGTTGTATCCAGCGCATACACAAGTCCAATAACCGCTGAGCGAGGACCCGGGGTCTCATCTTAGCAGTGTACTTCATGTTCCGGAACTGCTGCCGGTAGGTCTCTGGGGTCAGACCTAAGCGATCCAATATGGCGGCTTTTACTTGTCGGTAGTCCATTGCCTGATCTGCTGGGAGGCCCTGACATGAGGCCTGGGCTTCTCCTATGAGGAGCGGGGCCAAAGCAGTTGCCCAGCGATCTGTAGCCCAGCCCTGAGCTTCGGCAACTCTTTCAAATGTCAGTAAAAAAGCCTCTGGATCCTCGTTCGGAGCCATTTTTCTCAGGAGTATCGGGGTTTGCTTGCAAGTTCTGGACTGGCAGACCCCTGGAATTGGGTCAGCAGCTTGGCCATCCGCTCCTCCTGTGCTGCCTGCTGCTGGCTTAGGAGCTGGGTTTGCTGCTGCAATAGTCTTTCATCTCTCTCTGCTTGTAGCCAGGCCTGCTCCTGCATTAACTGTCCCCGCTGTCTGGTCTGCTCGCACAGAAACTCTTAAAAAAATTCTTCCATTTTTCTCATTCTTTTGTGTGTGTGGCCCTTTAACTGCAGGGGCCTTTCAAAATCCCGTCACTTCTGACACCATATGTTGCAGCGTACATGCAACTACACATGCGGTTTCTTTGGATAAGGCTTATTTATTTTAGCCTTAAAACATACAGCACACCAAAACAAATAGCTTCTCATCAGCAAACAAAAGAAAAATGGCCTTTTCTTCAGCAGACAAAACAAAATACTTTCTCTTTAGCAGACAGAGTAAAAATAAGGCAGCTACTCTTTTCTATGCAGGAGACAGACAGTTCATATACCATGTACTTTGCTAACAGACCTTGTATCAGTAATCTCTTCAGTAACTCACTCCTCTCTCCTGACCAGCCAGGCATGTGTGCACATCCTGGGGTTTTTAACACACCTTGATTAGGGAGCTGGGATTCAACTAATTGCCATGAGCTTCCCAGCTGTAGTTTACCTCATCACTGCTGCACTGCAGACTAAACATATGTCTGCCAGGCATATAGCTGGTGGCTTTTATTTACCCTGTTACAAGACCAATGAATTGCCAATAGCCAATCCACTCCTTGACCCTGTACTGAGAGAGGAGTGCAACAGAGTATATGCCTTAGAGCGTCACAGGGACCTCTACAATCGTCAACGCGGACTGACGACCATTTTACCAGGGGGAGTGCAACGCATGGCCATCTTTTCTCTCTGGAGAGTACCCCTGAGGAAGAGATTCAGAGAGGGTATAGGGTAATACCCGAAGTGAGAGAGTGGATGACCAAAATTCCTCTACGAACCTACTTGTATGTTCAAAATATCTCTCCATTCCCGATGGACATTGATGCAGGACAAAGTTTGGGCAGCATATATCCGGTCAGCCCGGTGGAAACAGTGCCCCAGGTGAACGCCGCTGCAGTGGGTGAGCAGTTAGTCGATCTGGATTTCAACTTCGGAGACTCGACGCTGCCAACTGAGTGGAAGGATCGACGGATGGCCAAGCTGAATGAAAGAAGGACGGTATTTTCCACCAGCAAGATGGATGTGGGCCGCAGTCTCAGCACCCAACACACCATTAGGTTGAGCGACTCCGTTCCGTGAACGCTCTCGTCGCATCGCCCCCAGGGATGTGGACGATGTAAGGAACGTCCTGAAAGAAATGGAGACCACTGGGATATTGACGGAGTCTCTGAGTCCTTATGCATCACCCATAGTGGTGGTAAGGAAGAAGAACGGATCTGTAAGATTGTGCGTCAATTATCGAACTCTGAATAATCGTACACTGGCGACACACTTTATTCGAGCTTGGCTAGTCCCACGAATTCGGGTATACCCGGGTGTATTGAGGTTTGTGACTGTTTTCTGCCCGAGTGCATTGAGGTATTTTCCAAGCAGGGATTGAAGCATTTTATTCCCGCTGGCTGCAATACTGCACAGTATATATATATATACTGCATTACAATTCATGAATTTATGCCATCTGGTAGACACGGGAAGCATTGCAGCCTATTAAATTCTAATCATTATCATTTAACAGATCAGCCGCCCATCAGCCAGGCATGAACCCAGGCTGGGCAGGCAAACGCAACGGGGCTTGTCAGAGGTGAGGAGCGGCGCATTCCAGGTATCTGCCAGGTACATACCGGGTATTTGCTCGAATAAAGTGTGTCGGTGCAGTACAGTACCCCATCAATACAACATTCCTCGCATTGAAGAGATCCTGAATGCTCTAACCGGGAGCCAATAGTTTAATGTGCTCGACTTACGATCTGGGTACTACCAGGTACCTATGAGTGCAGAAGACCAGGAAATACAGCCTTCGTCTGCCCCTTGGGTTTCTACCAATTTACGCGTATGCCCCAAGGTATATGCGGAGCCCATGCTACCTTCCAGCGACTGATGGAGAAAACCATCGGAGACATGAATCCTCGGGAGTGTCTGGTCTACCTGGACGACATCATTGTCTTTGGAAAGACCCTGGAGGAGCACGAAGAGAGGCTTCTTAAGGTGATAGACAGTCTTGGAAAAGAAGGATTTAAGTTGTCCCTCGACAAGTGTCGGTTCTGTCACACCTCGGTGACTTACGAGGGTCACATCGTGTTTGCTCAAGGGATTGCTACCGATGCGGCCAAAGTAGAAGCGGTAGTGAACTGGCCTCGTCCCGAGAATGTCACGGAACTGCGATCATTGCAGGGTTTCTGTGGGTATTACCATCGCTTCATGGAAGGGTACTCTAGTCGAGCTAAACCCCTGAACAATCTTTTGAAGATATACCCCGAAGATACCGGAAGGAAGGCCACGTCGGCCCGTCAACCGTTTGGTGATAAGTGGACGTCCGAGTGTGAACGAGCCTTCCTGAACTGGGCGCTGTCTTACATCAGAAGCACCCAGAGGTTCTTCAGCCTGTAGCCTACATCAGCCGCAGTCTGACACCCAGTGAACAAAAATACCCTGTACACAAGCTAGAGTTCCTGGCTCTGAAATGGGCGATCACAGAGAAACTTCATGATTACCTCTATGGTGTTATGTTTGAGGTAAGGACGGATAACAATCCCCTCACGTACATCAATACTTCTGCCAAGTTGGATGCAGCAGGGCACCGATGGCTGGCAACCCTATGTAACTACAGATTCTCTCTGAAGTACAAGCCGGGGCCTTTGAACATTGGAGCTGACGCTCTATCACGACGACCAGGACTAAGTGCTACTCCCGATGATGATAAATGGGAAGAGATCCCAGGGCCAGGGATGCGAGCAACGTGTAGCATAGCGGCCGTCATCAAGGATCAGGTGACCTTTTCCGAACTACGAGTTGCAGATTCATTAGGATGCCAGTCGTAGGCTATCCCAGCCGCCTACTGCGATCCAAAGGGAATGAACATAACCCACAACAAGGTCATACGATGGAAGGACCTAGTGGACTACCAAATGAGAGATCCAGTAATCAGCATAATTCGGAAAGCTGTTCAAAGAAAGAATCCAGCTCTACTGAAAAGTGCTCACAGAGACCTGGTCGCATTGCTAATGCGTGAGGTGGACAAGTTCGAGATTGACAATTCCTTGCTCTAAAGGGTAGTCCAATATCACAACCACCCTGATAGGCGACAACTGGTTCTACCCCAAAACTTGAGATATATGGTGTTGAGGTCTCTACATGATGAACATGGGCACCTCGGTATAGAGAAGACTTTTGGGTTAGTCTGAGACTGCTTCTTCTGGCCCAAGATGCGGGAAGCGGTGGAATAACACTGCCGCCGTTGTTCCCGGTGTATACAACGCAAGACGTTGCCGACCAGAGCCGCACCCATGGCCCATCTCAAGAGTTCTGGCCCAATGGACCTGGTGTGTATGGACTTTTTGTGTATTGAACCCGATACCCGAGGAATCTGTAACGTGCTGGTCATCATGGACCATTACACCTCGTATTCTCAGGCCTTCCCCACGAAAGACCAGAAGGCCATCACAGTAGCAAAAGTACTATGGGAGAAGTACTTCGTTCACTACGGTCTTCTTAACCGACTTCACTCAGACCAATGGCGAGATTTTGAGAGCACTCTGATCCGAGAATTACTCAAAATGCTGAACATTGCCAAATCACGGACGACTCATACCACCCCAAAGGAGACGCTTTGCCAGAACGATTCAACAGGACCTTGTTGGACATGCTCGGAACCCTGAAGGGTGCGCAGAAAACGTAATGGAGATGACACGTAGAGGCTTTGGTACACATGTACAACTGTACCCGCCATGAGTCCACTGGATTCTCCCCATACTTCCTCATGTTTGGGCGAGAGGCAAGACTGCCAGTAGATGTACGTCTTCGAGTATCAACTGATGGGATACACAATGCTACCCATTTCAAGTATGTGCAAAGACTAAAGGACAGTTTGCAGCAAGCTTATCAACAGGCTGAGAAGTCTACAGCTAATCTGAATGTTGGCAACAAGAGACGATATGACCATAAAGTCAAGTATCGGGAGCTACGTCCTGGGGACGCTGTGTTGCTTCGTAATCTGGGAGTCCCCGGAAAACATAAATTGGTGTACCGATGGAGAGATGGCGTATATGAGGTAGATGAAGGAAAACGTTATATCTGTGGTGCTAAGCCTTAAATAAAATATACAACCAGATGGAAGTGGATGTCCTCTGGGGCTCTCCTCACGAAGACGGTCAAATCATGTAAAAGATATAAAAACAAACATAGTGTAATACAATAAAACCTCCTAATAGACAGACATACTAACACATGTGGACAACGAAGGCTGAGACAAACAGATGATTGATGAGCAATAAAACATTTAATAAAACAATTCAATATATAATAATAAACACTAAAAAGTATACTTGTGCACACCAACGCTGGCTAAGCTAGCCGTTTACCAGACTAAGATGGTAAATGAGCAGTGGATAATTCAGAGAGTATCCCCTCTCGTGATGGTGGATGTCAGCTCCCCAACTCAGCAGCGATCCCACGGTACACAGGGGCCTCCAACCGGGTTTCTCCTTCCCCTTCTCCGCGCAGATCTCAGCTGGGCAGGCACGCCGGACCGCGTGTTACCGGAACAAGCGTCACCACGTGAGCAGCGACAGCATGGGACGCAGGCACATCTCAGCGCCACTCCGCGGCAGATGAATCCAGCAAAAGATCTGTATGCGGCTGGGGACTGTGAACTGTCCGTGTAGCTGGTAATCAGAGGAGCTGTGCAGTGTAGAGGGTACTCTGGAGCGTCAGAAGTGCACAAGTGATCCGCCGGGTAAAGGTTTGGCATCGTAATCACCTTATCCCCATCCCACAAGTGGGAGACGAAGAAACAGAAATCCTGGCCACACCGCTAAACGGTGAGTCTGACTTATCAGAGAGTGGTCAAGAGACTGTAACTAATTACCCCAACTCTGAAACTCCTGAAGACCCTATGGAAGGACCCTCTCAATGGGACTATCCCACTGAAGGGGCATCTCCCGGAGGAGCTACGGGTAAAGGGCCCCATAGGCCAACGCCTGCTAAGGTGGCACCAACAGGCCAGCCTTTGGATCCACAGAGCCCGTGCTTTGTGCCAAACAGAGACTGTTCAGAGACATTTCTCCCTTCAAGGGAAGAGGCTGAGCCTCAGGACTGTACTTATTACTCCCCAGAGGGAGTTGCTGAAGAACAGCTCCGTAGGAGCCAAAGAGTCAGGTACCCTCCAAATCGGGTAACCTATGGTCAAACTGGGGCACCCCATTGTGAGGCTCAGCAGTGGGCTCGCAGCAAAGTGCAGTCCGTCATTGTGATGTTCAATGAAATGTACAATCTGCTCTAGAGCTGAAAAGTGTAAGATTGCATTTGGTTGTTGCATGTTTATTATATAACGATGTTGTGCCATTTTCATTATATAACTGCTGTATATAGTTATCCAAGTTATGTGTCCAAAGTGAAGTCGTTGGGGTTTTTACCAGGGGGAGGATGTAGCCAGGTCCCCCTCTGCCTGTCACCCCCCCCTATCCTTGCTGACAATTGGGGGTGCCGCCGAGCCCCATGGCGGACCCGTCGGCCGGTCGCTGGAGTGGGGTCGGATAGGAGCATGTATGCGTGGCTGCCGGGGATGCATGCGGCTGGTTGTTAGGGCCGCGGTCGCGTTGCGAGGCTCCCGGCGGCTCCCATTGCAGGGTGCCGCCATTGTTCATTGCCTTGCACATGTGCAATAAGAACCGAGGCGACGGGAGGCTTCTGAAGCTCGCGCATGCGCAGTACAAGTGCGCGAACGTGGGCCAATCAGAAGAGGACTCTTGGAGGGGACTACATGTCCCATGAGCCTCAGGAGCGCCTCCAGGACTCCAGGGAGCCAATAGGGCTACAGTATCTCCCTGCTCAGGAATACATTTCGCGGGGTTTAGAAGCACGTTAGTCGGCGCTAGGGGAAGGAGGTGAGGGTGCAGGAGTCAGTGACTCCCTGCACTAGGCCAGCAACCCCCTAGGCCCCAGTTATCCCTGAGCCATCTAGTAGCTTGTGTTGCTTCAGGGACAGGCCCCAGGTTAGGGACCCTGCCCTATCAAGTGCTAGTTAGGGACACAGCGGCTTGGGATCAAGCCTGCTCAGCAGAGAGCGGAACTGTACCAAGGGTGGACCGCCCTCACAGATCTTCTCACCGAAGGAACCGGACATCACCCGAAAGCTCGTCTGATCCTTTGCGAAGAATCTTTAATGCCCAGGTGCCGTCGCACTGGGCAAGTAACGTTACGCACGTGCACACACGAGTACTCTCACATAGTGGCAGCGCTGACCACGGGACAAGGGGGTTATACTGTGGACATTGTGTGGGGGTACATGGTGGTGGGTGTGGGGATTATGTGATATCCTTATGCAGTGCTAACCTTTAATGTGATTGTGACAGGACGGCCTGTATCCGAGCTCAGGGAACAGTCCACACGTGTAGTTTCAGGATATATGAAAACGTTCAGTGGCTTTATTTCTCCACAGCATAACATAAAATGTGGGTACACTGTCCCTTTAAACAAAAACAAATCCTGCTCCACAATGGGAGAACTGACTAACACTCCAGGCCTATCTAGCAGTCTGGCTGGCTAAACCATTTACAAAACCGTAAGTGTATTTTAAGCAGTCAGGAAAACAAATGAACAAGCCTTACTTTGGTTGAAGTAGTTAGTTTGGTGAATCCGTCTGGCTAGCAGCTCACATAGCAGAGTTCTCTGGTATAAGGCAGCCAGCTACTGCCAGTAACAACATCCTTTTATACCTTGCTGGTTAACAGGTGTCAGCTTACCTCCTGATTACCTAGCTTCCTCTTGAGTTAACCTTCTGAGTGCTGGATGAAGCACTCAGACATACGTTTCCCAGGCATAACTGATAGGGGTTGACTTCACCCTGTCACATACCTCCCCTGTTTGTGTGTGGCTAGGGTCCCACATGGCTGATGCCCGACCCTCCACTCCTTCTCTTGATAAAAAAATCAGCATTTCCATGGTCCTTTCCAGGTCTATGCTGTATATCAAAAGAGAAGGGTTGGAGGGCCATATACCACCTGGTCAACCTTGAATTTGTGTCCTTCATGGTGTTTAACCATTTCAAGGGTGCATGGTCAGTGACCAGGGTGAAGTGTACTCCGGCGACATAATGTCTCAATGCCTCAATTGCCCATTTTACAGCGAGGCACTCCTTCTCAATGACGGAATACCTCACTTCCCTTGGGAACAGCTTCCGGCTGATGAACAGTATGGGATGTTAAAAACGCCATCAAATTGCTGGGACAGCACTGCTCCCAGTCCTACCTCTGAGGCATACATCTGGATGATGAAGGGCTCTTTAAAATCTGGGCTCCGAAGAGCGGGGCCCTCTGACAGGCACTTTTTTAGCATGTCAAAGGCGTCTTGGCACTCCCAAGACTATTTAACTTGGGTTGGGCACTCTTTTTTGTCAGATCTGTTAGGGGTGAAGAAATTTCTAAAAAAATTGGGGATAAACCGCCTGTAATACCCTGCTAACCCCAAAAGGGAGCGGACCTGTGTCTTTGTCTGTGGCGTGGGGACTTCCTTTATGGCGGCCACCTTGCTAGCTAGTGGCCTTACTATCCCTCCCCCAACGGCATAGCCCAAGTATTTTGTAGTGGATTTACCCAGGGCACATTTTTTTGGATTTGCAGTGAGCCCTGCTTCTCTTAAGGACGTTAGGACTGCCCTTAACCTTTTTATATGAGACTGCCAGTGTCTGCTATTGATGACAATGTCATCCAAGTAGGCCGCGGCATATGTCCTATGGGGTCGTAGTACCTTGTCCATTAACCTTTGGAACGTGGCTGGAGTCCCATGTAACCCAAATGGCATAGTGACGAATTGGTATAAACCGAGAGGGGTGGCGAAGGCAGTTTTGCATTTGGATTCTTCCGCTAGAGGTATCTGCCAATATCCTTTCGTGAGATCTAGGGGGGAGATATACTCTGCTTTACCAAGAGAGTCAAGCAATTCATCCACCCTAGTCATTGGGTATGCATCGAATCTGGATACAGCATTTACCTTTCGCAGATCCACGCATAACCTCACCTTCCCATCTGGTTTAGGGACCAACACTATAGGACTACACCATTCGCTGTGGGACTCCTCGATCACGCCCAATTCCAACATGTCTATTATCTCCCTCTCTACCAGGTCTTTTCGGCCCTCTGGCAATCTATAGGGACGGGACCGTACTTTTACGCCCGGTTCTGTCTCAATCCTATGGTGACACTATATCAGTCTGCCCTGGCAGCTCAGAAAAAACATCTGGGAACTGGTCACATAATTCTAGTAGGTCTGAGCTTTGTTCCGTTGTTAACTGCCCTCCCATGGGAACCTGATGGTCATTGTACGTACTACCCTTTGGAGGCTGTGGACACAAATCTGTCTCTCCTTCCCGAGGGTGGATGAACAGTGATTTCATCGTTTTCCAGGGTTTCAGGAGGTTTACGTGGTAGATTTGTTTATCCTTCCCGGACCCTGGTTGAGAGATCTCATAGTTCACCTCCCCGGTGCGGCGGAGAACTTGGAAAGGACCCTGCCACTTTGCAAGGAGTTTACTCTCTGATGTCGGTAGTAATAGCATCACTTGGTCCCCAGGTTGGAAGACCCTCAAGCGGGCATTTTGGTTGTACTGCCTCTCTTGACGTTCTTGAGCAGATTTGAGGTTTTCCTTAGCAAACCGACCTATCATGTCTAGGCGGTTTCTAAGGTCTATGACATACTGAAGGGTATTCTTGGAGGGGGAGGGGTCCTCCTCCCAGGATTCCTTCAGTAGGTCGAGAATACACAGAGGTTGGCGTCCATATAGGAGCTCAAACGGGGAGAAGCCTGTGGATGATTGGGGAACTTCTCGTACCGCAAACAATAGGAAAGGGAGAAGTTCATCCCAAGCTCGCTTTTCAGTGTCCACAAACTTCATAAGCATGGTTTTTAAAGTACGGTTAAAACTCTCTACCAATCCATCAATCTGAGGATGGTAGACTGAGGTCCGGATGGATTTTACCTCCAATAACTTCAGGACATCCTGCATTAACTTTGCCATGAAATTTGTTCCCTGGTCAGTTAACATTACTTGGGGAAGTCCTACCCTAGAGAACAGTTCTAACAGCCTGTGAGCAACCTGTTTAGCAGTGGCTGATCTCAGCGGGAAGGCCTCAGGATATCTGGTGGCATAATCTACAACAACAAGTATAAATTTATGTCCCTTCGCAGAGGGTTCTAAAGGTCCGACCAAATCTACCCAAATTCTCTCGAATGGGACGGCTACCAAGGGTAGAGGGACCAAGGGAGCCGGCTTCTGTCCTTTTTGGCTAGTTAACTGGCATTCAGGACATGTCTCACATAGTTTCATGATGTCACCATGTATGCCTGGCCAGTAAAACCGGGACGAGATGCGGTCCGTGGTCTTATCCCTGCCCAAATGACCACCCCATGGGAGAGTATGGGCTAGGGTGAACACTGTTTTAATCAACCCTTTAGGGACTAGCATCTGTCGAATGACCTCCCCTGTTTGTGTAACCTTATTCACAAGATATAGGATGTAATTCAATAGTTCAAAATGTGGAAACACTCTTACACCTTGTTCATCCATTATCTTGTTGTTGACCTGTACCACCTTCTCATATTGTCTAGCCAGAGCTGGGTCTTCCCTCTGCCTCTGATGGAAGTCAGGAAGATCCAGGTCTGGCAAAATTCCCGTATCTATCGGTTCCCCACCCTGGTCATCTCCGGCCATGACCTGCAGTCCTTTGGGCTGACTAATGTTACCAAGAGTCTCAGCCTTTTCTTAACCAGTCCTCTTTTTCCACACATCTCTGTTTACGTGTCTTTGGGACGTGGTGTCTACGGGGAAAAATCTATGGGGAAAAAGGAAACAAGTCTCCGGGCTTCTCCGGTGCCAGAGAAGTAGGCTCCGTAGGAGTAGGGGCCAACAATGTTTCGAAGTAGGGCCAGTCTCGGCCAAGTAGAGCAGGTAGCCAGGGAGCAACTCCCACTAGCAGGCTAGCCTCTTGAACCTTGATACGCAGTATAATGTTCGCCGTCGGGTATCTCTTTATATCCCTATGGATACACTCGATATTCCACGGAGAGTCATAGGATAGTCTGTTGCTTGGAATTAGGCCCTCCAGGATCAGGGTTTTTCCAGATCCCGAGTCCAGCATGGCTTTTACTATTTTCCCCTCCAGAGGTGCTGGGACTAACCACGGATTGTGGTCCCCTCGGAGAGAAGCTGTGGCAGTGGTTCTGCCATATGAACAGTCCATCTCATCATCTCCTGAGTCCGCAAACTCGGTCGTCAGCGGAAGCTCTCGAAGGGGTTCGGTGTTTGGACCTCTCCGCTGTTGGATGGGATCCTCCCTTCTGGTTGGTGGTGGTATCCTCTCCACCGGATGGGTGACGGGAGTCCAGGTTCTTGGGGAATACTGTGGGTGGCGGCCTCCCTTGAGTGATCCAATGGCCTCGGACCCGGGACGGGCGTCTCTGCGGGAGTTTGTACCAGGAACCCTCCGAGATGGGAAAGGGTCTTCCGATCGGGTTGACTGGATCTCCCGAGCTGGCGGGTTTTAGACCCCTTGATTGTCTGCTCTCCTGCCTTTGGCATCACTGGAAGCAACTGGTGTTTGCACGGACCGTTCCCAGCTATCCTGTTGGGTGTCGTCACTAAGGAAGTTTTCCACCAAGCGGACTGCTGAATCCAGGGAAAATGCAGCGTGTCTTTTTACCCAGGAGCGGGAGGAGGGGGGCAGTATCTGTATGAACTGCTCGAGCACAAACTGTTCAAGGATCTCTGCCTTGGTATGCTTCTCCGGTTGTATCCACCTGGTACATAAGTCTACTAAGCGGTGGGCTACGACCCGGGGTCTGTCTCTGTTTGTATATTTGACTGTCCGCAATCGCTGTCGGTAGGTCTCTGGAGTGAGGCCTAGGCGATCCAGAATGGCAGCCTTTAGTTGCTGATAGTCCATGGCCTCGTCTGCTGGAAGAGCCTGGTAGGCTGCCTGAGCTTCTCCTATGAGGAGTGGAGCCAGAGTCGTTACCCAGCGATCAACTGTCCAGCCATGGGCCGTGGCTACCGTTTCAAAAGTGAGGAGAATAGCCTCTGGGTCGTCGGTTGGCTTCATTTTAGGCAGCATCACCGGTGAGTTATTTGGAATTTCTGGTCTGCCTGGGGCTGGGCCTTCGACAAGCAGTTGGAGTAGCTTTTTCTCTCGCCGGGCCTGTTGCTCATCTTGCTGGACTTGTCGCTCAGCTTGCTGATATTGATGTTCTGCTTGCTTGGCCTGCCATTCTATTTGATGGGCCTGTTGCTCAGCTTGTTTCTCTGCTAGCCGGAGCTGTTGCTCAAGGAACTGAGAAAACATTTTCTCCATTTTTTTTTGTGTGGCCCTTCAGATACAGGGGCCGTCCGACATCCCACTTCAGACACCACCTGTGGCAGGACGGCCTGTAGCCGAGGTCAGGGAACAGTCCACACGTGTAGTTTCAGGATAAATGAAAACGTTCAGTGGCTTTATTTCTCCACAGCATAACAACCGTTTGCTTACCGTGATTGTTTCCTGTGAGGGCCTCCTCCCACTCCATTGGGATCCCTCCCAGGTGGAGGCGTTGCACCACGAGATTGTTATTATATGTATGTACCCTAGGCTCCCCGAGCGGAGGCTTAGGCTCCTGAGAACCACACAGGTATACACAGCAGTCGTAGCGTCTGTATTCACAGGGAATACCCGCTACATGTGCATGCAATGTCTTGTATATAATGTATACCCTGTTTATTTATGTAACTGTATTTGTAACAATGTATTATTTGTCTTAACTCTGTGCCCAGGACGTACGTGAAAACGAGAGGTAACTCTCAATGTATTACTTCCTGGTAACACATGTTATAAATAAATAAATCGTGTGTGTGTTATGGGCTATAGCTTCTCTGTGTGAGGTTGACATGTAAAAGAGGAAGCACCTTTCGAGCTGAAGCAGAAAGAGGAAATACTGTAAGAGGCAGGAGGGGGAGACGTGAACACAGAAAGAAGATCAGCTAGCAGGGGCACAGAGTATATCACCAGACGTCACTGCACACACGGGCACAGAGTATATCACCAGACATCACTACACACATGGCACAGAGTATATCATCAGACGTCACTACACACACGGGCACAGAGTATATCACCAGACCTCACTACACACACAGGCACAGAGTATATCACCAGACGTCACTACACACACAGCACAGAGTATATCACCAGACGTCACTACACACACGGCACAGAGTATATCAACAGACGTCACAACACACATGGCTAACCCCTAAAACTCCCGATGCAATTATCGCCATTCAGGGATACTCCATTTCTAGGAGAGAGAGGTCAAAAAGAGGAGGATGGGTGTTATTTTATATTGCAGACACATTACAATTTACACTGTTAAATTGCCCCCCCAAGCCCACCCTCTTTTGAAATCCTAGTTGGCAGAATCTGCCTCCCCTTTTCTAAGCCCATCTTGCTTGCTGGCATCTACCGCCCCCCTAAAGCCCCTCTACAATCCCAGACTGATATCACCCAGTTTCTTGGCTCCATTTCCTCTCTGAATGAGAAGAGTGAGCTGCAAGTTCTTGGGGATTTCAACTTCAATTGGCTCGACCCTAAAAACCACAAAATTCAGACACAATTCAAGTCACTTAACCTAACGCAACTCATCTCCAAACCCACACGAACAAACCTGAAATCGCACAACCATTCCTTGCTAGACTGGATTCTCTCCTCAAATCCCAGCAGAATCCAATCCTCTGGCATCCTTCCTGACATTTTCAGTGACCATGCAATAGTGTACTATGTAAGGAAAATTATACTGCCCCATTCAAGCCCTAAAGTTCTCCTCACTAGAACATTTAGAAACTTTAACCCACAACAGTTTCTGGCTAACCTTACCAACTGTCCTCGGCACAGAATCGATTTAATTCCTGACCCTGATTCTGCGCTCGACTATTTCCAATCCGAGTTCTTAAAACTCTGTGATACCTATGCTCCACTATGCAAAATAAGGGTATGGGGGCCCACCTTCCGTGGGTTACAACTAACCTTCCTCTACCAGTTCAGGGATACCTTGTGGAAAAGCTACAAAGTAACTGGCACTACCAAGGATCTCAATCACTACAGATGCCTGCGAAACATGTGCACAAGGCATGCAAAAGCACAATATTACTCTGACAATCTCCTCCAGAATACATCAAACCCAGCTAACTTCTGGAAGGTTATCAACAATATATTCCAGCCTTCTGACTATCAACAACCAAGTAACATCACTAAGGGGGATATTACTCTGACAAACCCCACTGACATTGCAAATGCATTCAACGATTACTTTGTGGGGTGTGCCACTAACTTATTAGCGACACGCAGCCCAAACCACAAACCTGAATCTCATCCTGGGAGTACCCATATAGCCCCACTCCCTCCCAACACTGCCCACAATTTCCAATTTGGCCCAGTATCCGAAGAGGAGATTACGCAAGCGCTCCTCAAATTAAAACTAAGCAGCCAATGTGGACCTGACTTACTAAAATCTAGGTTCCTACGACTTGGTGCCCCAGCCACTGCCAAACCAATTGCTTCCATAGTCAACTCTATCCTGTCTGCAGGCCATATCCCTAAGACCTGAAAAACTGCCAGAGTAGTCCCAATCTTTAAAAGTGGGGACGAAAACACTGTCTCAAACTACAGGCCAATCTCTTTATGGGGTGGTGGGAGTCGTTCCACGTGTTTGTTCATTTCTCCAAACATAGGGAGCACATTCTATTTTACAAGCATTACAGTATATTAATGATCTTCTGTTTATTTGGGAGCGTGATATCACAACACTACTTGATTTCATTTCTGCACTTAATACCAATGAGTTTAATCTCTCTTTCACTTATTCTTATCATTTACAACACATACACTATTTAGATTTAGGTTTATATATTGACACAGCACTTTCTATACAGACCACTCTTTCTCGGAAACCAAATTCTCGTAATACGTTCCTATGAGCGTGCCGCTGTCATCCACGTGCCATGTTCAGGGGGATACCTAAGAGCCAGTTTATGAGAGCGCGCCGCAATTGCTCCAATGATGATGAATTTAAACTCAAATCGAATGATCTTTATGGACGCCTCCTGCAGAGGGGATATAATTGAAGGGATTTAGATAGATCCATCAAAGAGGTCTCAGCTATGGATAGGAAATCCTTGTTGAGACATACAATCAATAAAACTAGATCTAACGATAGCCCTTCTTTTATTACCTCTTTCAGTAGACAGGCGGAACCATTAAATCAATCTTTAAAAAACATTGGCGTGTTTTATCATTGGATCCGGTGTTAAAGCCCTATGTGTCAGCAGGCCCTAATGTTATTTTTAAACGTGCCAAAACATTGGCTAATACATTATCACCCAGTCTTTTTAGACCCAGAGATGAGGGGAGACCTCCACTACCCAAGGGATCATACTCTTGTACTCATTGCAAAATATGTCCGAGAATGAATCAAAATAAAACCTTTTCGTCATCTGTGACAAGAATGACTTACAATGTACAGAACTATATCAACTGTAATTCTACTTTCATTGTTTATTTGTTAAAATGTGGATGCGGACGTCAGTACGTCGGCAGAACCACTAGACGTTTAAAATTCAGGATAATGGAGCATCTTAGGCTCATTCGTAATAAAGATCAAAATCACCCAGTACTAAAACATTTCTCAAATTGTCCCAATGGTGGCTAGGATCTTTTCACATTTAAAGGTATTGAACAGATCCCTTTATCCCCAAGAGGTGGAGATAGAACTAAGCTATTAGACAAACGTGAAGCTTATTGGATCTTCACTCTATGAACTAGAGCACCGCTTGGTATAAACATTGATTGGGACTTAAGTCATTTTTTGTAATACTGATTAGTTTTTGTAATACTGATTATCTTGAGAAAGTTATTCATCTTATTCCGTTTATTATTTTAATTATACGATATTAAATGAATTTATTAAATTTATTTATATAGTTATTCAGTATTGTTATATTTTATTTTTCTTGATTATTAATGCTCTACCAATCACTGTTTATGCTGTCTTTGTTTCTAATTGGGTCTACAAATATATACTTTTGTACCATTTTTGTATTGTTTCATGTCTATCTATGTGGAGTTATGCATTTAGATATTGCTGATTACACTGGCGGCCGACCTAAGTCTAAGTCGGCTAGATCCGCGGTTCTCAGATTATCCCGGTTAGGTGCGTTTTTTTTGTCGTTTTCGCCCGGAGTGAACTGCGTTATTTTCGCGCTCGTGATATTAGCATTTTATTCTCGCTGTCTGCAATACTGCAATGCTGTGTAAAAACTCAGGGGGGCGTTTGCGAGCTGTTGTCTTGGAAGTCTAATACCTTCGCGGTTCAACCTACGTCAGTACACAGTCTGTGTGTGCGCGCGCAGTAATTGTAAATTTGCATATTAAAAGTATACATGCATTTGCAGTGATGTGCTGCTGTACAGTATGTCTCATTTGAAAATTGTTGAACCGCATAGGCGTGTACGGTACTGTAACAGTGTCACATTTCGGCATACAGTATACAGCGCTCTCCCCTCGCTCAGGATAATTTACTGCACTGCAGGGTATTTCAACTTTTATCTACAATGCAGTCCATCTCTCCCACACCATTCCTTTGAACGTGTGTCTGGTTTCAATCACATTCCTGCTTGACAGCAGGAATTTACTGCGCATGCGCCTGTAACTTCGCCCACCACTGCTTGCTTGAGTGAAAAAAAATTTTTTATTGTAATTTTTTTTTATTGTAATTTTTTTTTATTGTAATTTTTTTTTATTGTAATTTTTTTTTATTGTAATTTTTTTTTCTCCACAAGCTTGCAATAACCATCTTACTGTATTACGATATTCAATCTGTGCTGTAGCTTTTGACTGCGACCCTGTGCGTTTGACTGCACATGGTTGATTTGTGTGCTTTTTACGTACTGTATTTGGGGGTGTATTATTATGATGAACTGCCTTTTGAAATTAAAGTATGTCTTTAGCTTTGAACTTCATGCGGCTGTCTTTAATTTTCTGAATCTTGCCATTGTGTTCTTAATCCGTCCATAGCCGAACTTCAAAGCCTCACTGCGCCTGCGTGTAATCCTTTTTCAGATGGGAGCTAGTTAGCTGCTTAGCTGCTTACTAAGCATGAGTCACCCATCCCCCCCTCTCCACAGAGTCAATAATTTTCTGAATCTTGCCATTGTGTTCTTAATCCGTCCATAGTCGAGCTTCAAAGCCTCACTGCGCCTGCGTGTAATCCTTTTTCAGATGGGAGCTAGTTAGCTGCTAAGCTTCTTACTGCGCATGAGTCACCCAAACCACCCCCCCTCTCCACAGAGTCGTTAATTTTCTGAATCTTGCCATTGTGTTCTTAATCCGTCCATAGCCGAGCTACAGTACAAAGACTCACTGCGCCTGCGTGTAATTCTCTTTGAGACGGGAGCTTTGAGGCTTTGTCTACGGCAAAGTTTTGGAAAATCCCTTCTCGAATTTGATTTGCACAGAGCATCACCTTAATATTATAATAATAGCATGTTTTTGTATAGCGCTGCTAGTTACAGTATACGTAGCGCTTTCTATAGACATTTTGCAGGCACAGGTCCCTGCCCTGTGGAGCTCACAATCTATGTTTTTGGTGCCTGAGGCACAGGGAGATAAAGTGACTTGCTTTTTATGTACTGTATTTGGGGGTTGTATTTGGGGGTTTATTGATCAAATTATTATGATGAACTGCCTTTTGAAATTACTGTACTCTACAGTATGTAATTTCTTTGTACTGCTGCACAACTAATCCTTCATCCCTCCCCCACGCACACACAAACTCTTTTCGACAGACACCTCCACAGTCATTAATTTTCTGAAGTTAGTCATTGTGTTTTTAATCCGTCCCTAGCCGAGCGTCAATCGCCTCACTGCACCTGCGTGTAATCCTTTTTCAGATGGGAGCTAGTTAGCTGCTTAGCTCTTTACTGTGCATGAGTCACCCAACCCCCCCTCTCCACAGCGTCGTTAATTTTCTGAGTCTTGCCATTGTGTTCTTAATCCGTCCATAGCCGAGCTACAAAGCCTCACAGTGCCTGCGTGTAATCCTTTCTCAGATGGGAGCTAGCTGATTACTGCACATGACTCACCCAACCCCCCCCCCCCAACCCTTTGAGGCTTTGTTTATGGTAACGCTTTGGAAAATCCCTTCTCGAATTTGAAATGTAAATCGGCATTGTGCATTGTGAGAATTGAGTGAAAAAAAACATTAACTGATTCATGTTGTTTTGTCATTCATTCTTATTCATTGGTGGGTGTACTGTAAGGGTGGGGGGTGGTTGTTGTCAATGATTATGATTATCAGGAATGTAAATAAATATTTATTTTATTTTATCAGGAACAAAAAATACAAATATAAAAATAATCATGAATAATACATAATGCAGTCTTTATTAAGTTCTTCTGGTAGATTGAAATTGGATAAACATTTAGAAAACATTTGTAAAACATGGAGAAACATGAATACTGCACATTTATAAGAATATTATTTAATAATATATATATATATATATACTGTAATGTATAATATATATATAATATAGTAATATTATTTTTTCCTTCTTTATCTTGTTCCTCATTCCGTAGTTCATTGAGAGAGGAGAGGTTTTGTGTACATCAATACTGCTGTTTATATACTGTACATTTGACTGTACAAACAGATTAGACTTGACACAACACCCCACCTCCCCCCAGGCCACCCTTTTTTCCTGAAACGACAAGAAAACAAAAAATTAGTGCAGTTATGTGCGTACTGTATTATGGCATTGTGTGATATGTAGTACTACTGTAGATGGCTGGTGCTGCTTTCTCTGGAAATAAAAAAATTGAGCAGTTAGTACGCAGTTACTGTACTACTGTCAAACTAGTCTACAGTATACTGGAACTACTGTATACTCTGACCACTGTTAAATACTATGGAACCTGATGGCTGGTGCTGCTCTCTCTGTAAAGAAAAAACTGTAACTACTGTACTGTATACTCTGACCACTGTTAAATACTATGGGACCTGATGGCTGGTGTTGCTCTCTCTGTAAAGAAAAAACTGTAACTACTGTACTGTATACTCTGACCACTGTTAAATACTATTTAACCTGATGGCTGGTGCTGCTCTCTCTGTAAAGAAAAAACTGTAACTACTGTACTGTATACTCTGACTACTGTTAAATACTATTTAACCTGATGGCTTGTGCTGCTCTCTCTGTAAAGAAAAAACTGTAACTACTGTATACTGTGACTATTGGGAAAGAAAAAATCTGTGCCATACTTACCTGTATCATACTGTACTTACAATACTACAGCAAAGTACTACTTTCCTGATGCTTGCCCATTACGCGCGATGACAATGGGCAACACAGTCGCAATATGGTCTATATATTTATTGCAGCGTTCCACGGTGAGTACATCGTTCCAAAAACTAATTATGCCTTTTAACAACTCGTCCTTTTTGGAGGGTTTCACCACTTTCCGGATATGGTCCTTCAGCTGATGCCAGACCATTTAGATCGGATTGAAGTCTGGCGATCTGTCATTGGAAAAAAAGGACAATTAGTTTAAGAGATACAGTACACAGTAAAAACTGTGGGAAAAAAATGAGACACGGTTACCGCACTTACTCCGCTGGCGTCTTCACCCAGTTGATACCGCGCTCAAGGATATGCGCTGTTGGCACGGTGTGCTTCGGATCGTTGTCTTGGTAGAAGCGGTGACCATCTGGGAACTCGCGTGTGATATATTGCACTATCTCAGATACCCTTAATGCACTCTTCTCATCATTCTCCTCACTTATTTTGTCCACCAGAAGAGTTGTCTCCCTACAATGTAAAGAAAATATATTGTTTTATTAATATGCAGCAGTATAAAAATTATATATACTGTTGTAATATAAATATAAAAAATATATATACTGTTGTAATATAAATATACAAATTATATATACTGTTGTAATATAAATATAAATATATATACTGTTGTAATATAAATATACAAATTATATATACCGTTGTAATATAAATATAAAAAATATATATACAGTCATTTCTTAGTGTCACGCCTGTATGCCCGGAGACCAAACTAGACCCCAGTACTGAGGTGGGAACAGTATGATACCACACACCTACAGCAGTGGGAGCAAGCCCGGAGTGTGGTATAGAGTTGCTGGGCCTGTTGGAAGAGTTGTTAGTATATACTTGCAACGCTTGGGGAGTGTCCGTGAGAATAGTCGTGTCCGTTTGCCAATGTTCAGGGGTCCAGAGGGTAGAGTCGTCAGAGAGCAAGCCAGGTCCTAGGAAGCCAGAGGTCAGCGAAGTCGTATGCATAGCAGGGTTCAAGGGGTTACCAGAGAGCAGAGTAGTCCAGGGGTCAAAGCCAGGGAAATCCAAAGTAACACAGGAGCAGGTATTCACAGGAGCACAGAGGGAGCACAGCATAGGACAGGTACACACAGGGAAACAGGAACTATGCAGAGCGAGGAAGAGGTGGACAGACAGGGATTATAAAGGAAGGTGCACCAATGACAGAGAGGGGAGGAGTAGAGACAGAAGTGGGTCTATTTTGATCTGGTTTAAAATCTGATTGGCCGGCAAAGCCGGCCAATTCAGTTGAACAGCAATTCTTCTTGTTGCCAAGTAGAACAAAGAAAAACCAGTCAAACAAATATATAAATGAAACCGACAAGTGCACTGTAAAAAGTGCACTTAAAACAGAAGGGTTAATTAAAAAAAACCCATGAAGGGGGATACCGAGCAGAGCACCCCGCCTAACGCCCACTGGGAGGCAAACTCTGAAACCGTCTCAGTGGACTCGGCGTACGAATACTCTGCCCGAATACGGGATTGCACCAGCGCCCGGAACATGACCACGATGTTCATTGGGACCCCCCCTCTAAACACTGCTTCCTGGTTCTACAAATGGCTACCTTAGCCAATGCCAGGAGTAGGTTGACTAGGAGATCCCTAGGCTTATTGTCTTGGGACACTGGGCACCCAAAAATAAAAAGATGAGGGGAAAAATGCAGCCAGAACTGCAGGAGAAGGCTCCTCAAGGTGGATAAGAGGGGCTGCAGTCTGGCGCAGCTCAGATAAATGTGATATACGGACTCCCGCTCGCCACAGAAGGGACAGGCAGCGGGGGAGTCCGTGAAGTGTGCCAAGTATTCTCCTGTGCTCAGTGCACCGTGGAGGACCCTCCAACTCAAATCCCCGGCGGGACGGGGAACCAAACCTGAATAGAGTTCCTTCCACCGGGGTCTCTCGCCCTCGTTCCACGCAAAGATCCGGAGAGCTGAAGTTGATAGGTTGACAAGGCTCTCCGGTCTGCAATACCCCCTCAATGAAGGTGCGTGAGTCGGGGTGGATGGCATCTTTAATCTCCCGGATCAAACGATGAGGGACGCGGGCTGTACGCAGACCCATACGGGGCGCGAGCACCTCTGCCCTAACCCAGTCTCGCCGCTCAAAGTCCAGGAGATCCCCGACTCTGGTCACCTGCCCCAGGATTAGCCGGCGGCAAATAGAGGGTGAATCCAACATCCGAGCCCCCACTGCGGGATAATACAGCAGGGGCTCGGCGAGGAAATCAACCCCCACCGCCTGTTCCTTCCTGGTCGCGGAGACCAGTTTCCAGGCCTTAAGTAAGTCCCGGTAGTATGCCGGCAGCTCCGAGAGGTCTCTACCTAAACCCTCGGGCCTGATGATAAACAGTTGCCGGTCATACCTCATATTGCGCAGCTGGCGAAAGAAACTGGTTGCCAGCTGGCACCACTGCGGAGACGGATCTGCGAATAGGTATCTCTGCAGGTATTGGAGGCGGAAAGTGTGTAACTGGGAGAGGACACACACCACTCCCTGTCCACCTTCCTCCAAAGGAAGGCACGCAACTCCCGCAGAGACCCAATGCTTCCCCATCCAGAGAAAATCCATCAACCTCCTCTGGATCTTGTTGATAAATTCGGGGGTCGGACCCATGGCTATCAGCCGGTGCCATAGTTGACTGGCCACCAGCTGGTTGATCCCCAGGGTTCTTCCCCTGAGGGAAAGCATTCTCGACAGATACACCCAAGACCCCAGACGAGCAACTAACATTCGGCTAATTGTTGTTCTAACTCTTTTATTTTTTTTTCCCTTTCCCTTCTTCGTTTGGCGGCCAGATTCATTAATATCCCCCTGAGGGACCGCCTTATGGGCCTCCCACAGTGTGGAGTGTGCGTTCACACTCCCCTTATTCTCCCGAAAATACTCTTTGATTTTTTCCCCTACCTCCTTTTCTAAAGCCGGTATTTTTAAAAGGATCTCATTAAGTTTCCAATTCGCTCTGGGTCTGTCTAGTGGAATTAAAGTGCACAGCAGCTCTATAGATGCATGGTCAGACCATGAAATGTCATGTATCTCTGAACGAGTGACCCCAGGAATAGGGTGACCACTTGTACCGATTTTGCCGGGACAGTCCCGTTTTTTTCATTACTGTCCCGGTTGCCTGCCTGTCCCGGAAATGTCCCGGGTTGTGGCCTTTGCCCCGGTACTTAGATGTGATGTGGAGCGGGCGGCGGTGCGCTAGTCTGCGGCAGCGGAGTTGCGCGAGGAGGATGCGGGACTCAGCTGGTGAGTTTTTTCACTTATAGAATAGAATGCTGCCGGGGGGTGGGGCTTTAGACATCCTTCAACCAATCCCCTGCGTGCCGGCCGGCGTTCTACAAAGCCCCGCCCCGGCATACTCCTTCATAGTAGAATGCTAGGCTGCAGGGGACTGGGTGAGAATGCCGAGGGGCGGGGGCAGAGTATGAACAGAGCACACCACACTACACTACCAGGGAGTAACGGTGCAGGAGATTGGTGGCCATTTGAGGAGGATGGAAGCAGCTCAGGAAAACTGCAGGGGATTGGACAGATGCCGGGTGGGAGGGGCCGCAGTGATCCATGGGATGGCAGTGATGTCACTGACCTGTGACAGTGACTGCCACGAGGAGCACAGGAGACGATGTGTCAGACAGTCTGGAGCTGCTCAGAGGCAGAGCTGCTGCACGTGTGACACAGTCTGTACAATAAGTACTGTAAGTAGCAACATATATATTTATAATAATGCACAACCATATTTCTGCTTTCCCCTGCTATTTATTTAGCACATTTTTATATTATATATACAAGCCCCAAGGTCAGGTCAGGAATGACAATGAGGAATGTCCAATTAATGTCTTCATTTTTTATTTAATTTTAATTAATGTCAATAAATTATTTATATAATTTTCTGGGTGTGTCTCTGTCTGGGTGTGTCTCTGTCTGGGTGTGTGTCTCTGTGTGTGTGTGTGTGTGTGTGTGTCTCTGTGTGTGTGTCTGTGTGTGTGTGTGTGTGTGTCTCTCTCTCCCCCTCCCTGTCATCCTCTCCATACCTGTCACCTCTCCCTCTCTCTCCACCTCCCTGTCACCTCTCCCCCTCTCTCTCTCCCTCCCTGTCACCTCCCTCCCTGTCACCTCCCTCCCTCCCTGTCACCTCCCTCCCTCCCTGTCACCTCCCTCCCACCCTCCCACCCTCCCTGTCACCTCTCTCCCACCCTCCCTGTCACCTCTCTCCCACCCTCCCTGTCACCTCTCGCCACCCCTCCCTCCGTCACCTCTCCCTCCCTCCCTGTCACCTCCCCCCTCCCTGTCACCTCCCTACCTCCCTCCCTCCCTCCCTTTCACCTCCCTCCCTCCCTGTCACCTCTATCTCTCCCTCCCTGTCACCTCCCTCCCTCCCTGTCACCTCCCTCCCTCCCTGTCACCTCCCTCCCACCCTCCCATCCTCCCTGTCACCTCTCTCCCACCCTCCCTGTCACCTCTCTCCCACCCTCCCTGTCACCTCTCTCCCTCCCTGTCATCTCTCTCCCTTTCACCCCTCTCCCTCCCTGTCACCTCTCCCTCCCTGTCACCTCTCCCTCCCTGTCACCTCTCCCTCCCTGTCACCTCTCTCCCTGTCACCTCTCTCCCTCTCTCTCTCTCTCTCTCTCTCTCTCCCTCCCTCCCTGTCACCTCTCTCCCTCCCTGTCACCTCCCTCCCTGTCACCTTTCTCCCTCCCTCCCTGTCACCTCCCTCCCTGTCACCTCTCTCCCTTCCTCCCTGTCACCTCTCTCCCTCCCTTCCTGTCACCTCTCTCCCTCCCTGTCACCTCTCGCCCCCCCTCCCTCCGTCACCTCTCTCCCTCCCTCCCTGTCACCTCCCTCCCCCTCCCCCTCCCTGTCACCTCCCTACCTGCCTCCCTCCCTCCCTGTCACCTCTATCTCCCTCCCTGTCACCTCTATCTCTCCCTCCCTCCCTCCCTGTCACCTCTCTCCCTCCCAGTCACCTCTATCTCTTCCTCCCTCCCAGTCACCTCTATCTCTCCCTCCCTCCCAGTCACCTCTATCTCTCCCTCCCTGTCGCCTCTATCTCTCCCTCTCTCTCTCCCTCCCTCCCTCCCTGTCACCTCTCTCCCTTCCTCCCTGTCACCTCCCTCCGTGTCACCTCTCTCCCTCCCTGTCACCTCTCGCCACCCCTCCCTCCGTCACCTCTCCCTCCCTCACTGTCACCTCCCCCCTCCCTGTCACCTCCCTACCTCCCTCCCTCCCTTTCACCTCCCTCCCTCCCTGTCACCTCTATCTCTCCCTCCCTGTCACCTCCCTCCCCCCCTGTCACCTCCCTCCCTCCCTGTCACCTCCCTCCCACCCTCCCACCCTCCCTGTCACCTCTCTCCCACCCTCCCTGTCACCTCTCTCCCACCCTCCCTGTCACCTCTCTCCCTCCCTGTCATCTCTCTCCCTTTCACCCCTCTCCCTCCCTGTCACCTCTCCCTCCCTGTCACCTCTCCCTCCCTGTCACCTCTCTCCCTGTCACCTCTCTCCCTCTCTCTCTCTCTCTCTCTCTCTCTCCCTCCCTGTCACCTCTCTCCCTCCCTGTCACCTCCCTCCCTGTCACCTTTCTCCCTCCCTCCCTGTCACCTCCCTCCCTGTCACCTCTCTCCCTCCCTCCCTGTCACCTCTCTCCCTCCCTTCCTGTCACCTCTCTCCCTCCCTGTCACCTCTCGCCCCCCCCCTCCCTCCGTCACCTCTCTCCCTCCCTCCGTCACCTCCCTCCCCCTCCCCCTCCCTGTCACCTCCCTACCTGCCTCCCTCCCTCCCTGTCACCTCTATCTCCCTCCCTGTCACCTATCTCTCCCTCCCTCCCTGTCACCTCTATCTCTCCCTCCCTCCCTCCCTGTCACCTCTCTCCCTCCCAGTCACCTCTATCTCTCCCTCCCTCCCAGTCACCTCTATCTCTCCCTCCCTCCCAGTCACCTCTATCTCTCCCTCCCTCCCTGTCGCCTCTCTCCCTCTCTCTCTCCCTCCCTCCCTCCCTGTCACCTCTCTCCCTTCCTCCCTGTCACCTCCCTCCGGGTCACCTCTCTCCCTCCCTGTCACCTCTCGCCACCCCTCCCTCCGTCACCTCTCCCTCCCTGTCACCTCCCCCCTCCCTGTCACCTCCCTACCTCCCTCCCTCCCTCCCTTTCACCTCCCTCCCTCCCTGTCACCTCTATCTCTCCCTCCCTGTCACCTCTATCTCTCCCTCCCAGTCACCTCTATCTCTCCCTCCCAGTCACCTCTATCTCTCCCTCCCAGTCACCTCTATCTCTCCCTCCCAGTCACCTCTCTCCCGCCCTCCCTCCCTCCCTGTCACCTCTCTCCCGCCCTCCCTCCCTCCCTGTCACCTCTCTCTCTTCCTCCCTCCCAGTCACCTCTATCTCTTCCTCCCTCCCAGCCACCTCTATCTTTCCCTCCCAGTCACCTCTATCTCTCCCTCCCTCCCAGTCACCTCTATCTCTCCCTCCCTCCCAGTCACCTCTATCTCTCCCTCCCAGTCACCTCTATCTCTCCCTCCCTCCCAGTCACCTCTATCTCTCCCTCCCTCCCAGTCACCTCTATCTCTCCCTCCCTCCCAGTCACCTCTATCTCTCCCTCCCAGTCACCTCTCTCCCTCCCTCCCTCCCAGTCACCTCTCTCCCTCCCTCCCTCCCAGTCACCTCTCTCCCTCCCTCTCTCCCAGTCACCTCTATCCCTCCCTCCCTCCCAGTCACCTCTCTCCCTCCCTCCCAGTCACCTCTCTCCCTCCCTCCCAGTCACCTCTCTCCCTCCCTCCCTGTCACCTCTCTCCCTCCCTCCCTGTCACCTCTCTCCCTCCCTCCCTGTCACCTCTCTCCCTCCCTCCCTGTCACCTCTCTCCCTCCCTCCCTGTCACTCCCTCCCTCCCTCCCTGTCATCTCCCTCCCTCCCTCCCTGTCACCTCCCTCCCTCCCTGTCACCCCTCTCTCCCTCCCTCCCTGTCACCCCTCTCTGCCTCCCTGCGTCACCTCCCTCCATCCCTGTCACCTCCCTCCCTCCCTGTCACCTCCCTCCCTGTCACCTCTCTCCCTCCCTCCTAGTCACCTCTCTCCCTCCCTCCCTGTCATCTCTCTCCCTCCCTCCCTCCCTGTCACCTCCCTCCCTCCCTGTCACCTCCCTCCCTCCCTGTCACCTCCCTCCCTCCCTGTCACCTTCCTCCCTCCCTGTCACCTCTCTCCCTCCCTCCTAGTCACCTCTCTCCCTCCCTCCCTGTCACCTCTCTCCCTCCCTCCCTCCCTGTCACCTCCCTCCCTCCCTGTCACCTCTCTCCCTCCCTCCCTTTGGGGGGGCGCACATGATTTCTGTTGGCGGCAGTGATGGGGGAGAAGGTAGAGAGAGAATGGGAAGAGGTAGAATGAATAATACAGCATCAATGGTGACACTATTAGATAAATATCATTATAATATTCTTTTTTAGTAATGTTTTTTGTTGTATTAATAATTTTTTTTGTGTCCCAGTTTTTCATTTTCAAAATCTGGTCACCCTACCCAGGAACCAATCTATTTGACACAAGGAAGTAATCTATCCTGCTGTAACTGTTGTGAGGATGTGAGTAGAACGTATATTCCCTCACTCCCTGATGTTGTTCCCTCCAGATATCCAGGAGTTGGCACTGTTTCAGCCCTTTTGATATTGTTAATACGTCCTGTCTGTGGGCCTTGTTAGTGTTAGAGCATCTGTCCAGGTCAGTGTTAAGTGCTCGGTTCAGGTCTCCAGCCAGTATGATATTGCCTGTCGCTACTTTATAACTTGGTAAAGAATACATTAAAGAAGTCAATGGAGGATTCGCATGGGGCATATACTGTCGCCAGAGTAATGGGGTGGGCTTGAATAGTTCCGGTTACTATTATGTAACGTCCCTCTCTGTCCGTGAATGTTCTGTCAGCTATAAATGGTAATCTGTGATGGATTAAGATGGCTACCCCTCTTTTTTTAACATGTGCAGAGGACAAGAAATACGTCTTGAAATCTTTATCTAAAAAGTTTGGTCTGTTATTCTTTGAAAAATGCTTCTCTTGTATAAACAAAATTTCTGCTCCCTTCTGTTTGTAGTCCCTAAATGCAACCCTTCTTTTAGCAGGGCTATTGAACCCCTTCACATTATGTGAAATTAAGACTATTTCCTTACTCATTTATGATCTTCAGCCAGTTGTTCTGTCGTATTCTTGCTATGCTCGCCTGCCACTGATCTGCTCCACTTCCTCTTTCTTCGCTCCACCCGGCCCGTACCCCTGAGGAAACAATGAGTGGGGAACACACAATTGGGGAAACCTGGGGGAACATAAAGACAAGACCACATGCAACACCAAATAACATTTCTCTGCGCCTCTTCTTTCCTCCTCCGGCTCCGAGTCTGATGCCTTTGAGCTCTCCAGTTGCTCTGGCTCAAAGGTCTTCGTTAGGCCAGCGAAGATCTTCCCTCCCCACTCCTAACGTGCGGCCCAAACGGACTTAAGAGCAGGACCTCCTCCTACTCCCGCCCCGCTCTACAACTTAAACTTTAAACTAAAACCATCAATAAACTTAATGACCCTCTCCCCACCTTCTTGGCTCGCCACCAGCGTTCCTGCGTCCTGCTCCTTCCTCTTTTTTGCCTGGACCCCCTACTACTTTTGTGCGCATTGTTGTGTTCCGTATTACTTCTGACTTTCTATACTTTGTCGACCTTCCCTACTGCCGTTCTTACTTTCTAGCTCCTTTGTGTCCCCCTAATTCTTCCAGCCTCCTCTCCTCCAGCGTTACCTACCCCTACCCTCATCACTTGCACTTCCCTTCTGTCTACCTATTTGGTCCTGCTATGCACCCGTTGCTCCCTCTTCTTACCTTCCTCCACCTCTTACCTTCCACCGTCCTTCTACATCACTTACCTAACTCTTGCTTCCTTGCTCCCTCACCTCATTATCCTTATGCTTACCCAACCCTACCATCACCCCTCTTTCCGTCTAACCTACTCTGCCCTTCTTACGCCGTCGTTCTACACTTTGTCTAACTTCCCTTCTGCCGTTCATACTTTCCAGTTCCCCTGTATCCCTCTAACTCGTCCCTCCTCCTCCCCTCCAATGATACCTACCCCTACCTCAACCCCTGCGCTGCCCTTCTGTCTACCTGCTTAACCTTACAGTGCACCTGCTATACCCTTGTCTTATCTTCCCCCTCCCCTTATCTCCCATCGCCCCTCTTCCTACTGTTAAGCGCCTCTTTCCCTGTCCCTTCCTTTCCTCTTCTCTCCGCTTCGCTCGCTTTCCCACTTCTTTCTTTTTCGAAATGCTTAAAAGCCGGTCCGGCAAGCTCCGGTCGCCTCTGGGGTCCTTCGCGCCCTTGCTTCTCCCCGGCTGACGTCGCTTGCGCTCACCTTGTGTGTCCGTGAGTTCCACCTCCAAGATGGCGTCCGAACTTCCGGCTCCGGATGGTGACGTCCTTCCGCTCCGCCGCCATTTTGAATCTCGATTCTCAGCTAGACGGAGGTGTTCGTGCTCTTTCCTGGTTCCCGCCTTCCTGTACCTCTGCTCCTGCGGTTCACCGTGGATCTCCAGATGCCGCCATCTACACCGCCATCTTTTCGGACCATGCTTTCTCCACCTGGGGGCTGCGGGCCAGCGGTTTCAGGTATTTATATTTCCTTTGCAGGTCGCCTTTGTTGTGTCCTTGGTGGCGTGTAATTATCAGCTTAAAACTAGCTGATTTGTGGCACAGCGTCTGTGGCTGCTGGGGTCAGATAAGAAACTTGTAAACCGAGTAACTTTTTTAACTTGCTTATGTTTTATTTACTGAGTCTTTAATTGTCTCTTCTCACTCGTGAGGATTTGGGGCTTTGTGACCATATTGGGTCCGGGGTTGATTCACTGGGGCTTGGGCGTGTGGGGGCCTCTCCCAATCCAAGCTTATGCATGAAGGCAGGGCCTTCCTCCGGCTCTCTTATGAACATGGTCTTGCCACCCTTTGTTACCGATAGTCCAAAGGGGAAGGTCCACCGGTATCTCACCCCATTGTCTCTCAGAGTTTTGGTTAGGGGGCCCAAGTTCCTCCGCCTGGCCAACATTACCGGGGAGAGATCCTGGAATATTAGTAACCGGGCCCCTTCAAACTCCACTGCTGGTAGAGGTCTCGTTTGCTGGAGCACTGCCTCCTTCGTTCTATAGTGGTGCAGCCTAATCACTATATCCCTCGGCTGTTCATTCTGTAGCGGTTTGGCCCTGAGTGCCCTGTGGCAGCGATCCATGGCCAGCAAGTTTTGCTGCATCTCCGGTAATATCGATGCCATCCATCGTGTGATGTATTCATCACAGTCCAGGACTGTCTCTGGCACTCCTCTGATTCTCAGGTTGTTTCTTCTGTCGCGGTTCTCTGCGTCCTCTTGTCTGTCCCTGATTTTGTTTATTTGTGCCTGTAAGTCCCCAGTCTTTTTTTCCTGCCTTTTGATGGCTTTAATGGATTGATCCACCTTAGTCTCGAGGGAGCCGGTCCTCTCTCCCAGGCCTGTTACTTCGTTTTTGAGATCCCTCATCTCAGATTGTAGCATGGATCGTAAATCATTATACAACCGCATGAAATCACACTGCCGAACCGGCATCAGGGCCTGACTGCCGATTTCTTCCCCTTCTCCATCCAGCTCCATATCTGAGCCTGCGTTTGAAATCGGCGCCATTTCTGTCTCTGCTCTGCCCGGCCGAGCTCTGCCGAAATATTCTGGCAGCCCCTTCTTTCTTGTGACTTTTACTCCTCGCTTGGACATCCTTGGCTATTGTGCAATCTCTCTCTCTGTGCTATGTGTGTTATTTTGCACTCGTTTTTGTGTTTTTTTTGGCTTTAATTTCACGAGCGGGGCACGGAGCAGTGTACCTACACGTCCATGCTCTTTCCCGTCACGCATGCGCCTCCCAAAAACGTTTTTTAAACCTCAAAATACACCCAAAACCCTCTACAAAACTCACAGTATACTCCCCCACAAAAATATAACAGCAATTCTACTTGTTGCCAAGTAGAACAAAGAAAAACTAGTCAAACAAATATTCAAAAGAAGACCAACAAGTGCACTGTTGAAGTGCACTTAAAGCAGAAGGGTTAACACTAAAGAACCCTTGATGGGGATACCGAGCAGAGCACCCCGCCTAACGCCCACTGGGAGGCAAACTCTGAAACCGTCCCAGTAGACTCGGCGTACGAGTACTCTGCCCGAATACGGGAGTGCACCAGCGCCCGGAACATGGCCACGATGTTTGTTGGGACCCCCCCCCCCTCCAAAACCTGCTTCCTGGTTTTACAAATGGCTACCTTAGCCAATGCCAGGAGCAGGTTGACCAGGAGATCCCTAGGCTTATCGTTCCGGGACACTGGGCACCAAAAAATAAAAAGATGGGGGGAGAAATGTAGCCAGAACTGCAGGAGAAGGCTCTTCAAGAAGGAAAAGAGGGGCTGCAGTCTGGCGCAACTCAAATAAATGTGATATACGGACTTCCGCTTGCCACAAAAGGGACAGGCGGCGAGGGAGTCCGTGAAGTGTGCCAAGTACTCTCCTGTGCTCAGTGCACCGTGGAGGACCCTCCAACTCAAATCGCGGGCGGGACGGGGAACCAAACCTGAATAGAGTTCCTTCCACCGGGGTCTCTCGCCCTCGTTCGCAGGAAATACCCGCCTCCAGATAGTATCAGGGCGGGTGACAAGGGCGAGGTAGTGCACTATATGGAGCACTAGAGAATACAGGACTTTCCTCTGCATGCCGCGGAAACATGCCGGGGACATATCCCCCAACCTGCTGAGGTTGGGGGAGAGAGGAGCCCGAGGGGGTTGCCGTGGCTTTGGTTCCACGCAAAGATCCGGAGAGCTGAAGTTGATAGGTTGACAAGGCTCTCCGGTCTGCAATACCCCCTCAATGAAGGTGCGTGAGTCGGGGTGGATGGCATCTTTAATCTCCCGGATCAAACGATGAGGGACGCGGGCTGTACGCAGACCCATACGGGGCTCGAGCACCTCTGCCCTAACCCAGTCTCGCCGCTCAAAGTCCAGGAGATCCCCGACTCTGGTCACCTGCCCCAGGATTAGCCGGCAAATAGAGGGTGAATCCAACATCCGAGCCCCCACTGCCGGATAATACAGCAGGGGCTCGGCGAGGAAATCAACCCCCACCGCCTGTTCCTTCCTGGTCGCGGAGACCAGTTTCCAGGCCTTAAGTAAGTCCCGGTAGTATGCCGGCAGCTCCGAGAGGTCTCTACCTAAACCCTCGGGCCTGATGATAAACAGTTGCCGGTCATACCTCATATTGCGCAGCTGGTGAAAGAAACTGGTTGCCAGCTGGCACCACTGTGGAGACAGATCTACGAATAGGTATCTCTGCAGGTATTGGAGGCGGAAAGTGTGTAACTGGGAGAGGACACACACCACTCCCTGTCCACCTACCTCCAAAGGAAGGCACGCAACTCCCGCAGAGACCCAATGCTTCCCCATCCAGAGAAATTCCATCAACCTCCTCTGGATCTTGTTGATAAATTCGGGGGTCGGACCCATGGCTATCAGCCGATGCCATAGTTGACTGGCCACCAGCTGGTTGATCCCCAGGGTTCTTCCCCTGAGGGAAAGCATTCTCGACAGATACACCCAAGACCCCAGACGAGCAATGACTCGTTCCTCAAGATCACTGAATTTTTCTGGGGCCGGGTTCTCCGCAGCAGACAGGTAGACTCCCAGATATTTGAGAGTATTGCTCCCCCACGAGACATTATGAAACGTGGGGGGCAAAGAGTCCACCTGTAAGGGACCCACCAAAATGCCGGAGAACTTAGACCAGTTGATCCGAGAAGAAGAGGCCGCGGTGTAGACCTCTTGGCACGCTTGCGCCCACTCTAGATCATCTAGGTCCTTGGCCACGAGGAGCACGTCATCGGCATAAGCCGACAGGACTACCCGCATGTCGGGCTCCCACAGCACCAGCCCGGTGAGCCTCCTCCTCAGTAGGCAGAGGAAGGGCTCAATGGCCAGCGCGTACAGTTGCCCAGACAGGGGGCACCCTTGACGTACTCCCTGACCAAACACAAAAGGTGCCGTCAGGGACCAATTGATCTTCACCAGACACTCTGAAGAGGTGTACAGCATCTGGAGAAAGCCCAACCCAGCATCTGGGCCGAAGCCAAACTCCTGCAGGGTCTGCATGAGGTAACGGTGATCCACCCTGTCAAACGCCTTCTCCTGATCTAGGGACAGGAGGGCGAGTGACAGACCAGTCCTCTGCGCATGATGTAGCAGGTCCCGGACCAGAAAAATGTTGTCATGAATACTCCGGCCCGGGACAGTATAGGACTGGTCGGGGTGAATCACCTCTGCCAGCACTGACTTGAGTCACAGCGAGAGCACTTTGGCTACGATCTTATAGTCCGTGCTTAGCAGTGAGACCGGTCGCCAGTTAGAGATTTGGCGGAGATCCCCCTTCGGCAGCAAAGACAGTATTGCCTGCCGACACGAAAGGGGCATCTCACCGGTCTCCAGGGCTTCGGCCAGGACCTCGGTGAAATCAGGTCCCAGCATCTCCCAGAAAAACCGGGACATGAGACTGAGGGCTTCAGAGAGCTCGGCCAGAGTCAAAGGTAACTCAAGCCGCTCCCTTCCACCCTCGCCGACCGTGGCAAGCCCCTCCCATAAGACCCTGCATGCGTCTGGCTGGATGGACTCCGGAGAGAAAAGGTCTACGTAGAATCTCCGGGTTCTGTCCCGGGTGCTCTCCGGGTCAGTCAGAGGGGTACCGTCTTCTGCTAGCAAGCAGGTGATATGTTTATGGTATCCCCTCTTTTTCTCCAGCGCATAGAAGAGACGCGACCCGCGACCCATCTCCCGAAGGAAGTGGATGCGGGATCGCACATACTCCCCCCGAGCTCTCCAATCTTCCAAGTCCCGGAGAGCGCACTTCCTCTCCACGTACGCACACTGCAGGTATTGGTCTCCTGCCACACACAGCCGCTTCTCGAGATCGAGCACCTCTTCCCTAAGGGCCTCGATCTCAGCATCGCGCCGCCTGCTGGCACCTTTGGTGTACTCCTGACAAACGAGGCGCAGATGAACCTTGCCCACGTCCCACCACTGCTCTAACGTGGCAAAGTCTGATCTGCAACCTCTCCAGGCCATCCAAAAGTCTCGGACCGACGTTGCAAACCCCTTGTCTTCCAACAACGTATTGTTGAAGTGCCAATAGGCGGCCGAGAGCGCTGCTGGTAGTAGCGCCACCGTCATGGACGCACAATTGTGGTCCGAAAACGGCGCCAGCCTAATGGTACTGGACTGGGCTTGTGACAGGCTGTGGCTGGATATATACAGCCTGTCGATCCGGGACCAGGACATCCATTCACCCCTAAACACCCTAACATGGGTGAACTCAGTGGATGCCTCGGGATGTTGTTCTCGCCAGACGTCTACCAAGGAGTAGCGGGTGATGACCTCCCGCAAGGCCGACGCAGAACACGGGTGTGGCTCCGGGCCATTCCGGTCTTTCAGAGCCTCGAGGGTGCAGTTGAAATCACCTCCGAGCACCACGTGTTCGTCCACGTCCACTGTCTCCAGGTATTCAGACATTCTGACGAAGAACTGCCTTCTCAGGGGTCCTGTGGCAGGAGCATACACTGGCGACACACTTTATTCGAGCTCGGCTAGTCCCACGAATTCGGGTATACCCGGGTGTATTGAGGTTTGTGACTGTTTTCTGCCCGAGTGCATTGAGTTATTTTCCGGCAGGGATTGAAGCATTTTATTCCCGTTGGCTGCAATACTGCACAGTACATATATATATACTGCATTACAATTCATGAATTTATGCCATCTGGTAGACACGCGAAGCATTGCAGCCTATTAAATCCTAATCATTATCATTTAACAGATCAGCCGCCCATCAGCCAGGCATGAACCCAGGCTGGGAAGGCAAATGCAACGGGGCTTGTCAGAGGTGAGGAGCGGCGCATTCCAGGTATCTGCCAGGTACATACCGGGTATTTGCTCGAATAAAGTGTGTCGGTGCAGTACACGTTCAAGAAATGAAACGTGTAGTCCTCGTGCCGGACCCTGAGATGCAACAGGCGACCTGGAACAACAGTTTTGGCAAGCAGTAGATCTGGTTGAAAGGACTCAGAGAACAGTGTCACCAACCCACTAGATGACGAAGTGAGGTGGCTGAAGAAGACCTTGCCTCGCCACTCCAGATGCCAGCTGGCTTCAGCCTCTGGAGTGGTATGGGTTTCCTGCAGGAAACTCACAGAATACTTTCCCTTCTGTAAAAAGGAGAGTACCTGGAACCTGCGAAACCCGTCCTTACAGCCATTCACGTTAAGTGTACCGATGCTCAAAGCCATTGGTAATCAGGAGTTTTTCTTGTGCTTTCCACAGGCGCTCAGGGTGCTACACCCCGAGAAGCCTTTATGTGGTCTCACATCAATTTATGAAATTTCAGGACACGAAGATGGATAGGCCCAGAGATTTTGGCCTTGTGGTTAGCCCTGATGTATACCAAGAGAGAGTGGAGAATGACCAAGGCATCCTTCCACCTTCCAAGGGCCAACTGCACCTTCGTGGTTCCGTGTTTGCAGAGGGTATCCTCCAGGAAACCATCTAGCTCCTGGGCAGGGATAACGTTGGTCAAAGAGTCCACCGCCTCCGCGGTGCCAGAGGACTCCTCACTGAGCCCCAACTCCCTGAGCTCCTCTTGACTGAAAAACTCAAGACCCCCGCCCTTCCCTGCGGGGGCCTTTCTCAGCCTTAGAGTGGGCCCCCTCTTTGGTGTTTCCACAAGGTGGTCCACTATATCCTCCACATCCAACCCTGGGGTGGGATGTTCAAGGGTAGCTGGTGGCGGTATGGCGGAGGTAGCGGTCTCCCTAGTGTCCTCGGAGGCCAACGAGGCACACAGTGCCCTCCTATTCTCCTCTACCACCATGCGAACAAACGGGATGCCACGGGCATTCGCATTAATCGCGGGAGGGCACTTTTCAGCAAGTACCTCATAGGGAAGGTCCAGCCCAGCAGTCGCCTCCAACAAAGTGCCCGACCAAAACTCCTCACCAGGAGAGCTCACATCTGGCATCTCCCAGATGCAAAATGAAGTGCTCGCTAAAACACCCTCACCCACACCCGCCTCCCCCGCTCCATCCTCCAAACCCCCAACCACAGGGGTCAGCCCTAGCCCATCCCCTTCTTCCAGTGACACAAACCGGGGCTCAGCCTCAAGTGTGCCACCCGAAGGCGGCAAAGCCGGAGGGGGATCCTGGCCGACCTCCGAGTCCCCGAAGACAACTGTGTCCGGCGCGGCAGATTCACCGAAACACAAGTCCCCGGGGGATGTTCTCCAACTGGGAGGGGTGTTGGAAGACTCCCCAACGTCCATTTCTAGGAGCAAAGCCTCATGTTGTTGAGCACGTTGATCTTCCACCCCAGGGACGCCGGGTACCTCCTCCTGCATTCCCTCCAGATCTTTGAGGGGGGGACTGCATATTTATGGGGTCCGGCTTACACGGGCTAATCCTAACCTGTGGGCCGGACAGGGCCACCCTTTGCGGAATTGATGTTGCATTCCGCTTCGGAGACTTCTGAGGGTGAACATAATACGATTCACCCTCCTCAATCACCCTCTTGTTCTTAGTTTTTGCTTTCCTCTTCCTGGGGATTGATTCCCCAAAAAAGGGTACCGCCAACTCCTCAGCGGGAGCCTCCCACCGCTTCCCCGCACACTGTACGGTGCTTACATTGGGGGTAGGGTGCTCCTGGGGGGAGACAGCGACAACAGAGGGTGACTTCTTCAGGGTCACTCTTTTCTTCCCCCTCTTTTTCCTGGGGAGAAGTGCAGACGTCACCGCCCGAGATGGGGCAGCGACATCTCCTGCGGTCCCAGGGGGGACCTGGGCCTCTGGGGGCTCCGCTGCGGTGGGCGCAGTGGTACAGGGTGTCTCCTCCTGGGGGGGACAGTGAAAACAGAGGGTGGCCGCTCCAGGGTGACCCCCTCCCTCCTCTCCCCGGGGAGAGGTGCAGATGTCACTGCTTGAGACGGGGCAGCGACATCTCCTGCAGTCCCAGGGGGGACCTGGGCCCCCGAGGGCCCCGCCCCGGTGGGTGCAGCGGCACAGGGTGTCTCCTCCCGGGGGGGGGACAGCGACAACAGAGGGTGGCCGCTCCAGGGTGACCCCCTCCCTCCGCTCCCCGGGGAGAGGTGCAGATGTCACTGCTCGAGATGGGGCAGTGACATCTCCTGCGGTCCCAGGGGGGGGCCTGGGCCCCCGAGGGCCTCGCTGTGGTGGGCGCAGACATCACTGTTCGAGATGGGACAGCGACATCTCCTGCGGTCCCAGAGGGGACTTGGGCCCTCGAGGGTTTTTCCTTCTCCCTCTGTTCTTTGGGGAGAGGTGCAGACGTCACTGTTCGGGATGGGACAGCGACATCTCTTGCGGTCCCTGGAGGGACCTGGGCCCTCGAGGGCCCTGCTGTGGTGGGCACAGTGGCACCGGGTGTCTTCGCAGAGGGAGGGGCGGGTGCAGGAGCTGAAGTGGGATTTCTATTTCCTTTGGGGCAACAACTACGAGTGTGGCCCAGCTCCTTGCACAAATAACACCTAACCCCCTCCGTGCCATAGAACACAGTGTATTGAATGCCCTCATAGGGCACCCTAAAGGACCCCTCCACAGATTCTGTGCTCCCCGGCAGCAGCACTTGTACCTGCCGCCTAAATGAGAGCACATGCCTCACCGGTCTATCCCTGCAGCCCAGCGGAATTTTTGTTATGGGAGATTTAATATCTCCCAGGGCTTGCAGGCGTGGGCGCATGAGGCTGTCTGGGATGAAGGGGGGCACATTGGATAGGATGATTTTTGTGCCTAACCCCTCCATGGGTTCTATGGGGATGTAGGTCCCCCCTACACTGATGCCTTTCTGCATCAGGCTGTGGGTGGCAGCCAGCGTACGGAGGAAGAAAATGCCCCTCCCATACATCTTGCTGGCCGCCACCACAGCAGAGGGACCCACAACGTCTGCCACAGCCCTCACATAGATCTCCATGTTGAGGCCAGGTGACATTGGGCACTTCACCCCAAGCTTCCTGCTCACACCGGGCGTGGCCCCAGCGTTGTTGTTGCTGGGGTCAACGCCTGCAGCTGCCACCTGCGCCCATGACTGAACTGGGACTGCAGGGGTTAAACTGACAACAGAAGCCGGGGGAGGTGTGGCCAGGGCACTGGATGTACCAGGCCTACGGCTGTGGTTATTGATCCTAGGGGCCCCAGTTTTTGGGGTCCGATGTTCAGGTGTGGCCCCCGTTGTTGCACTAGTCCTATTCCCCCCAGGCATGATAAAATAAGCCTCTAAGTAAGGGGAGGAAATAGTGCTTAGGGAGAGAGATACAGAGAGGAAACTGTCCCTTTAAGAACTGACAAAGTGAGAATATGACGTAAGGGGGGGGGGGGGGTCTGACATAACAGCACTGGGATCTATGCAACCATTTTAAGTCAGCATCCATCTTAGGTTTTGTCTGAGTGAACGGGTTATGAGATGGACGTTTTTGAATGAGGTTTTTGCTTTCAAATTTTAAAGTGATAATAAACCAAGCAGCTAACTGACAAAACCTTGAGAAGAAGAGCACAGTGTCAATGTTATGGAAATGCCAGACTGATAGCACAGTGTCTCATTCCGAAGGGGGGGGGGCTCAATGTGTTATGTATGTAGAGTAAAAGTCACCGGCTTGTATAAGGAATATTAGCTGAGTCATTTAATTTCATTTATGCATCCCATAATAATGCTTTAACTCGATGTGTTCGTGTGCATAAGTTTGTTTACCTTTTACGCTTACGTAGTGACGACACGCAACCTTGTAGAGGGGGCGTGGGTTTAGTATTTTGTGTATAAATAATGCCTGTATGCTACCATGTCTTTGGGAGGTTTTATTTTGAAACTCTCCTCTGCGTGTGCACCGCACAAGCAATAAACTTATTTGTCTATTCTGCAAAATATATCCTCAGACTTGTGTTTTGTTATTCACAGCTTCCACAGTATGGCGCTCCGAATAGAAACCCAGAAATACCGGAAGCTGAGCACCTGAAAAAAACACTCCTCGGTCACTCAAATCTGAGCGCTCGTAAGAATCAAGGTAAAAGGCACCTTTTGAGGAAAGCCTGAGTATAAAAAGTTGTTTTGAGTGATGTGTAGAGAGATGTGTTTTGAAGGCTGTCTCATTCTGTGTTGACGGGTTAACCTAGCAGTGTCAAATAAGTTTATTTGTCTGTTCCTGTATCCATTTTAAAGTGTTATACAGTAGATGTTACGTTTTATTGGGATTAAGGTGAGAGTCCCGTTAAAAGTTTTGGTGTTTTGGTGATGAAGGTGAGTTTGTATGCTTAAGGGATTGTTTTTCAGACTGTCCTGGGTTGTGATAAATATTTTTGTTGTCTGAGCAGGAAGGGTCCCTGATTGTACATTTGCTCTGTTTTGTCATTAACATACCAAATGAGGTTATTTATGGATATCTGTTTAGAAGGTCTTATCTGTATCCATGTATAGCCCTGGTAGGTTTGGGCTATTATTCTGTCCTCCTTCTGTGCAATAATACCTGGTAAGGGCAGGTTTGCCAGGAGTTAAGGTGGGTTCTCCCCACTCACTGCAGATCAGTGAGGCAGAGAAAGCAGTGCAGTCAGGCCTGTGTCCAATAAGGGACGGGGGCGGGCTCTTGTTGTATCTGTCTTAATGATCTGCATTTCCTGTATTGAGTCAGTTGCTCCTACCCTGAGAGGAGCTGAGTCTTACCTAACCGAGCTGTCAGGGACCTGGCAGACTTGAGGCCCTCCCCCTGGGAGAGGCTGGTAGACTGTTCCCACTACTCTGATAGGGGGTAGTGGAAGAGCTAGGCCTGCTTCCAGGGCCCTGACTGGGAGTGAAAGGCCAGGGTCATTCTGAGAAGTACTGCTGTGTTACTGTGTTCCTGTACTGCTGTTCCAGTGAATGCTGTTGGTGCAATAAAGTGTTCCTGATTTATAAAGAAGCGGTTGTGAGACTGGAATCTCTCATCCCTGAGTGGGACGTTCTATTCCAGGGATTCCACCCCATATCCTGGGGCCTGCAATAGATGGAGGCACTGTCACCGTGAGTACGTACTGGGTATGTCCCCAGAAGCCTGTCCTGACCTTCCCCATAATACCATCAAGCGGGAGACTCAGGAGTCCTGTAAGCCAGCAGGTGCGCCACACTATTATGCCTTGTAACCAGAGTAGCATTTCCCCTAGGAGACCCTATTTGCGATTGGGTGGGGGAATACCCGTTACAATTGGAGGCACTGCTGAGATAATCAGGACAGGCTTTCAGCGACACAAAACAGAAAGATTGAAAGTATGCTTCCAGAACAAGTGCTGCTGAAAGGGGGAAGTCTAGGGGTAGTCAGGAGAACGACAAACCTCGCAGAGAATGCCCTAGACTGCCCTAAAGGGTGAATAGGTCTGGAGACAAGGCTATTGCTGTTCTAGTCAAACCTGAGGCGGGTAGTCAGGATGCCTAGGGGGTGGCCTGGTTAACGCAGTTAAGAGGAACCCCTGGATAGGATCCACGATACTGGCAGCCAAGAGGGGGAGACACGAGTACTGCACAGGGAAGAGCCCAGAGTACTACTAGCCAGTAGCCAGACTATGAACCGCAGAGCACGTGTATGGACTGTCATCGTGTGCAGTATACAAAGAAAGAGTTTTGCCTAGCCTGGGGTATGCTGAGTTTACCACTTGCCAGAAGCTACATGTATTGCAGTATTCACAAGAGAGCGAGTTCCCTGCCAAGCAGTGAGGGTTGCACTACAGTGAAAATTGTGGATTCACCTAAGATGGCGGCTGCTATATGCGATAGTGCACCGCGCGGTGCGAAGAAGCTAAAATGGCGGTTCCCGCCGAGTCTGGATGGCGCACGTGCTGCGTGCAAAAAGACTGTGAGCAGAGTAATTGCAGAGATTTGGCCGGGTCTGGCGCGAAAGCTAGAGCCCCGCCTATGTGCAGGAAGTGGCACGAAAGCAGGAGCCGTGGCCCCCTGCCCAGTGACTGGCTCAGCGAAGAGTCTACATCATGAGGTAACACCCAGTGACCCTCCTCTAATCTCCACCAGAGGGAGGGGTCACAGTGAAAGCCAGAGTCACGCCTTACTACCGAGTGCCCCTCCTCTAATCTCCACCAGAGGGAGGGGGCACAATGAGAGACAATCCCAGAGCTTTACCCAAACTGAAGGAGGAGCTGGATGCGAGCTTCCGCAATCTCAGACTGATGGAACATGGAGGGCCAGAGGAGTGAGTTACCCCTTTCTTTTGTGCCCGTGTATACATAAAGTAAGAGCAGGCGATATGGACTTTGCCTATTACTCGCTGCCAGAAGGTTTCCTGGATGTACTCACTGATGGGATCACAAGCTTGCGGTGTTTGGGCCCTGACTGTGTATGCCTGGGAGAAGACCTTGTTTGGGGGGCTATTTTCTTTGTGAATGGGGCAAGCCATCTTGTGTCTAGCCCGCTAATGTCTACCATTGGGGTGTACCAAGCCCCGATGGCTGAGACAAGGCCCGAGCCAGTTCCAGAGACCGCAACCCAAATGCTACCAGGTGAGGTGATCGAACCTGACGAGGCCAGAGACGGTCCTCTGGTGTCAGCAAAGCCTGATGAACCAGCGGTTATGCTATGCAATGTGGGCCATGTCGATGCTACCCATGTGGAGGGCCCGTGCGCCCCAACAAACGTTCCAGGGGGTCCGTGCACCCCGGTTCCAGAGGCGGAACTCACGATGGTGGAACCCACGGAAGAGACTGTGACTGCCCAGGGAGGATGGGGATCGCTATCGCTGGTGGTGCAGAAGCGGGACCGCTTCGCGCCGATTGCCACTAGTGACGGCGAGGGGCCCCAATGTTATTCCCCTGCGGAGATGTCCCTACCTGCCTCGTTGGCCGACGAGTGTGATAGCAGTTCAGCGGGGGTGATGCGCCTACCGGCGGACCCCTACAGCGGTGCTGCAAGAAGAGAGCCACTTATCTGTGATGTGGAGCAGGCTCCGATGGAGGAGGCCTTAGAAGAGGCCCCGACCAAGGCTGCGTTGGAGGAGTCCGGAGACAAGGCCCATCCTAGTGCCTACTTCCGCATGAAGGACATCTTTGACCTCCCGGTACCCCGTCCTGCGGATGGCGTACTTCCTGTGCGGGACCTGACACAAGATGAGGCGACCTCGCGAGAGGATGACATCACTTACAAGGCGACCTCCGGAGCGGGCTGGGACTGTGCTGCGACCGCTCCGGTGAGTAGCGCCCTCTCCAGGCGAGAAATGGACCACTACATTTACAGGGTGGTAGACCGAGGGAAACGCTGGCCTGTCGTGGCTGCGTCCAAGCAGCCAACGTCCCCTGCGGTAGGCCGTGGCCTAGCTGAAGCCAAGGACTTTGCCCCGGACACTGTTGCTTCCTATGCCCCAGTCTGTGGCCCCATTACCCCTGCCATTGCCCCTGTCCCTGTCCCATCTGGGTCGGATTTCAGATACAGTCACCACGGGTCACTGGGTGAACATGGGGTCCCCAAGCCATTCACTGATTACAAGGACTGGGTGGGTTTGGTTCAGGACTCTGGGGATTTGGGTAATGATGTTGTTCATATTGTGCCTTACATCTCCAGGAGATGCCTTGAGAAAGTGTATGGACATGATCCTCTCCGACCATTAGCACCCATGTCTAAATTATGGGATGATTGTAGGTGTCCAGTATGCCACCCAGAGTGTTATGGTACTTCTGATCTAAACCCAGTGGACCATGCTGTGCGCAGGCCACCCAAAAAGGGTATAGCTAGTACAAGTAAATATATATCCTGAGGGTAGGGTAGTAAAGGAACCTGACCCCAGGCATTACTGTTAGTAGCGGATTCCCCACGTTGGGAGTAATCCTAGTTATTTTGTGTCACCACCAGAGGAGGGTGTATAACCTGCAAATGTACTGTAATAACACTGTATTTTGGTAAATAATATGTCATGTTATTTTGTTTTGTATAGGTTGTTCACCTGCAGGATGGACACGCAAATTTAGGTCCAAGTGGGGACCATTGCATTCCACCAGAGGGAGAGTATAGCCCTGGTAGGTTTGGGCTATTATTCTGTCCTCCTTCTGTGCAATAATACCTGGTAAGGGCAGGTTTGCCAGGAGTTAAGGTGGGTTCTCCCCACTCACTGCAGATCAGTGAGGCAGAGAAAGCAGTGCAGTCAGGCCTGTGTCCAATAAGGGACGGGGGCGGGCTCTTGTTGTATCTGTCTTAATGATCTGCATTTCCTGTATTGAGTCAGTTGCTCCTACCCTGAGAGGAGCTGAGTCTTACCTAACCGAGCTGTCAGGGACCTGGCAGACTTGAGGCCCTCCCCCTGGGAGAGGCTGGTAGACTGTTCCCACTACTCTGATAGGGGGTAGTGGAAGAGCTAGGCCTGCTTCCAGGGCCCTGACTGGGAGTGAAAGGCCAGGGTCATTCTGAGAAGTACTGCTGTGTTACTGTGTTCCTGTACTGCTGTTCCAGTGAATGCTGTTGGTGCAATAAAGTGTTCCTGATTTATAAAGAAGCGGTTGTGAGACTGGAATCTCTCATCCCTGAGTGGGACGTTCTATTCCAGGGATTCCACCCCATATCCTGGGGCCTGCAATAGATGGAGGCACTGTCACCGTGAGTACGTACTGGGTATGTCCCCAGAAGCCTGTCCTGACCTTCCCCATAATACCATCAAGCGGGAGACTCAGGAGTCCTGTAAGCCAGCAGGTGCGCCACACTATTATGCCTTGTAACCAGAGTAGCATTTCCCCTAGGAGACCCTATTTGCGATTGGGTGGGGGAATACCCGTTACACGTGTTATAAAAGTATAAGGTTTATCAGGACTGGGTTGGACCCGCTGAAGTAATTCAAGTGTTTTCTTGGGTATAGTTATGGTGAAAAAATCAGAACAATAACATGCCAAAAGAGTTGTACGTAATCAGCTTGCGCTGATTATTGTATCAGGTGTATTGTACAGGTCAATTAAATGTGATTACTGTAACAGGAGAATAATGGGAAACCAAAGTTCTAAAAATTTGCCGTTAGAGGTTGTGTGTCTGCAGACAAAAATAATAAGGAATGGATACAGAGAACAAGAAGAGACAATATAAATATGTTTTGTTGGCCAATGAAAATACATGCAAGTTCAAATGAAAATACATGCAAGTTCAAATGAAAATACACATGCAAGTCCCAGTGAAAAACATGCCACCCCAATGAAAAAAGTTTGTTTGCAATAAATTACTATGGAAGGAAGCGTGAACCTATGAGCAGCCGCACCGGTTTTCTTATTCGTAAGAATGCGAACGCAAGGGCTCATAGTGGAACCTTCTAACTTTCAGTAATCCCTGTGTGTCTGTGGTAGTATAAATCTTTGAATTTTATGAGGTTTTTGTGGCAAAAGTCATGCATGGCAAGCCCGGCTGACCTAATGCTGTAGAAATCAGTTATGAACGTATAAGCTTTTCCTTCCATTTCCCCACATGCAATAAGTGGTTATAAATCATTTCCTGATATAAACTCAAGTTTCGGTGCCGGCAAGTAAAATTGTTGCGCCCTTAATGGAGAGTGGCTAGATGGATTTGATACCCTAATAAATTTTTCCTGAATGATTACCTGTGTGAAAGATAAACCATGCTAAGTATCACATGTGTGCAGAAATCACCATCCAAAAACTTGCAAGTACGTACAAAAACATGAATATTTTTTGCTCACAATGAAATCAAAGGTCTGAAAGAAAGAGGATCAAAATCGCAGCAGCACAGAGCGTGCCCCCCACTTTTTTCTCCAGCGCGAGGAATGTGCTAAGATACGAAAGTTAACTCAGAAAGCTCCGGAGCATCAGAGTAGTTTTAAAATCAGGTTATTTATGAGAATAAAGAAAGAGAAGGGAACTTTTATTAATATAGTTGCAGGGTGAAATTGTGGGGTAATAGGGGAGAAATGTTTTTCTGTTATTTGTTCGTTATTTTTGTGATGTTGTTTGGCTGTGTATGAGAGAAGTTTTTTGTATTGTGTGTGTTCTGTATTGTGTTTAACTAGTAAAAACACATTTCAATTTTATTTCTATGGGATAAGGACATGTTTGGGAATATTTTGTGTTTAAAAATGTGGGGAAAAGATCATAAGCATTGTTTGAAGTATATATTGTATTGTATGTTTTTATGTATATAACGCCATTAATATGCAAAGCGCTTCACAGAAGTGATGCACGTCGTAATCATATAGGTAGCAAAGGGTAAAGGTAAGAGGTCATGGAATAAGTGATCCAGACATAAAAGTAAAAGTTGAGCAAAGAGAAGTCACTGCTCTGAGGAGCTTACAATCTAATTGGTAGGTAGGGAGAGCATACAGAAACAGTAGGATTTGATTAGAAGCCAGGAGAGGAATTTCAGGAGGGGAAACGCAGAATCAGAGTTTTAAGAATAGAGTGATTCTGGCAGCAGCATTTGGGAGAGATAGTAGGGAAGACAGGTGAAAGTCAGGAAGCTGGGATAGCAGGGAATTACAGTAATCAAGATGGGAGAGAATGAGGGTCTGAATCAGAGTTTTTAATAGTTGAGCAACAGAGGAACAGGTGTATCTTTGTGATATTGTGGAGGAAAAAGCGACAGTTATAGAAATGTTTGGAATAAAAGAGGACAATATGAGAGAGGAGTTGGGAGTGACCCCTAAGCAGCGTGCTTGAGCTACTGGATGGAAGATTCAAGAGTAATGTGAAAGGAGATAATAGGGTCAGGTTTGGGAGGAAGTATGAGGAACTCTGTTTTTGCCATGTTAAATTTAAGGCAAAAGAGGCCCTTCCAGGATGAGATAACAGAGAGACATTCAGAAACGTAGGTTTGTATGGCAGGTGTAAGGTCAGGGGTTGAAAAGTAAATGAGGGTGTTGTCAGCATAGTGGTGATATTTAAACCCAAGAGATGTTATTAGGTCACCTAGAGAGAGAGTGTATACAGAGAAAAGAGAAGAGTGTGGTCCACAGAGGCAAATGCTTCAGAGAGGTGGAGTAATAGGAGCAGAGTGCAATGACCTCTGTCTGGGGCAGCATATAGGTCATCAGTTATTTTAGTGAGAATTGTCTCCATGGAGGGAGAAGTGCAGAAGTCAGATTGTAGAGGGTTAAGGAGAGAATGGGTGTTGAGAAAATGGAGCAAGCAAGAGAATACAAGACAAGTTCAGTACTTAAAGTAGAAAGACAGGTAGGGTCAAGCTTGCTATTTTTGAGTCATGGTATAACTATTACATGTTTTAAGGAGAATGGAAATGTAGCAGAGTAGAGGGAGAAGAGGAGATCAACAGTGATGTTGACACTCTTTTGAGACAGTGGAAAAAGAGTCAAGGAAAGCAGTAAGAGAGTAGGAAGCAAAGTAGGATAGGAGGAAAAAGAGGGAATATTCTGGTGTATGGATTCAACCTCTTGCTTAAAATAGTCAGAAAAGTCCTGAGGTGAGATGAAGGAAGAGTTAGTGAGGGTTAGACTTGTGAGTGTTGACTAATGGAGAGAAATAGGTGTGTGTAGCTTGAGAAAGGACAGAATTGCAACAAGATAGCATAAATTTGTAGTGAATGAAGTCAGTGAAACTATAAAAGTTCAAACAGAAGGCATTAAAAAGAACTGAGTGGAGGAAGATAGCATGAGTGTGTGGAGTTATTTGTGTGTTAAGAAGTTATATAAACCATAGCTATATAAAAGCCCGTTGGTTAATTTTTGAGAGGCCATAAAAAATGTAGTTCTTAGGGCTCTGGATAAAGCTCCATGTATTTAAACTTTAAGCAAAAGTTCCAATCCAATAATTATTATTTTTCAGGAAGAAGCCATGGTGTGCCGTTATCTTATCTTTTCAGGGTCAATTGGCGAAACGCCCAGAAACAAAATGGCTCTTTGCCCGGAAACAAGTCTTATAGAAAATATTTTTTCTTTAGTCAGATGAATATGCAGAGTGTCTTTAAAATTATAAATCTGACCATGTGCTCGGCACAGTGCAAAGAGATTATATAAAGCAAGACATTAGTGTGAAGTCTTATACAAAATCATTTGTCTATTAACTGAATATGTGATGTATGTTATAACTTTTAACCATTTATTTTTTCCAAAGGTGTCCGCAAGCAGTGGTTATTGTCAAAAATTGCTGTGTAATCTAGAATGGGTTTGCCAGGAAGGGGTGAATTTGGGAGTCACCTCTCATTTGTGGGTGTGTCGTGTGTATAGGGTTAAATATAGGGTCAAAAGTGCAAAAGCAGTTACATAAGTGAATAAGGTATGCATTATATAGAAGGTATTTCAATTTTTTAACAGAATAGTTACAGTGGAGTGTTTGGGGTAAAAGCCAGATAGGGATTGGCTAGGGAAATTTATATGGTTAAAATAATGGTTTAATTGGGAGGGAATATTTTTCCATAACAGTGGATAGTATTGGAAGAGGAGAGATTGGCCTGTAGTTTGAGACAGTGTTTTTTTGTCCCCACTTTTGAAGATTGGGACAACCTCTGGCAGTTTCCCAGGTCTTAGGGATATGGCCTGCAGACAGGATAGAATTAATTATGGAAGCAAGTGGGTTTGGCAAGGGATGAGGCCCCAAAGTTTCAGGAACTTAGATTATATCAAAGTCAGGTTCACATTGGCTACTTAGTTTTAATTAGGAACATTAATAGGGAATACCTCTGTCTATATGCGGATGCTAAGACAGGAGTAAACACATTGATACAAGAATTTAGTCCTAGGTATAAATTATCTCCCTATGAGACACATATGGGATGACTTGTGACTATCAGCAGTCCAAAGGAACGAATTAAGGACCATGTTATTGGTAATAAAACAATAAGTTGTATGCAACTAATACATTTTTTGAGTCTCTCTAGGCAAAGTTGAAAGTGCACCTACTCGAGATGGGGTTAATAGTCACATATTTCCTGCGCAAGCATGCTCTTCATCCCAGGTGAAAAGGCCTAAAGTAATCACCAATACAGCAATTAAAGCGGCAGAGTCATTTTCCTGGACCCAAACCACGTAAAGCTCGTTCCAGCTCCACCAAACGTTCCAGCACCACCAAAGACCAAAGTCACCTAAAGCACAGCCGCATCAAGTTAACGTCTTGCCGAGTCAAAACTCTAACCGTTAACCAACGAGGAAACTAAGACACCAGGCTAAGGCCAGGTTTTATCAGAACATTTCATTTTTTCAGAGACTCAATATTTTTATTCTTTAGAGTGTGTTAAGTTAGAAATTTAAGGTGTATGTACAATTGAGCCTTGATGGGAGGATTGGTTTCCTGGAAGCGTGGCTTGTGAAAGCTCTTGTATGTGTTTTGGCAGTACTCTTCACTCTCTATGTATGTGTCATGTGCAGCAAAACTTTGATCCATAAGTGTGTTGCACCTCCACCGAAAGGAGGGGGTCACCCAGGGGCATGTGTCAGCCACAAGGAAAGGATCATAAGTCAGCCATTTTGACCCATCGCAGACATCGTCTGTTCTGATATTCTGAGTGAATGATGTATACAATGCGTGCAGGGTGAGGATCATGCATTCGCTTCCACAGATACCAAACCCCCTCAATTCTCAGTAATAGAATGTTGTGATGATTCTGAAAATATATGATGATAGCGATAGATGCCATTTCCTTTATCTAGCAACTGCATATCCAAAGAAAGGTTGCTTGCATAAAATAAGGTTTTTAGTAATATGTGTATAATTTCTGTATTTTTCCAATTTTTTAAGGGAACCTCTTTAAAGGGTGTATCACACACTAGGAACAAGAATCAATTTATGGGTCAAGTGTCTCCACCAACCAATGAAACCTGTGTAAAAATGTATGTTTAGTCAGAAAACAATTTACAGGAAGGATGTGGCCTTAATTTTGCAGTTTTTAATTTCATTAAAATAAGAACAGGTTCAGATTAGCCTTATGGCCTTACAAAACATAATTGCTTTAGACTATGTTTTATCTTCAACATGAGGGGTATGTGTTTGATTAAAGACAATGTTGTGTTTTTATTCCAGATCAGTGTAGCAATGTGCAGCATGAACTAGATGAAATACAAGAGATTCAAAAGAGGGTTACAAAGAGAAGTGACAGATTATCACCCTTGGGGTTAGGTGAATGGCTTAGATCACTTGGAGCAAAAACTTTTGAATGCTTTGATGGGTTTAGAGTGTTACTTGTTGTCATGTGTGTGTCACGTGTTGCAAAGGTATGATCCACAGGTGTGCGACCCCCTCCCCCAATCGGATGCCACTCTTTGCAGATGCCAGAAAACAGCAGTCCCTTGAAGAAAGAAGATGCCGATCACAGTTATTTAACTCCAAAAGACATATTGGCCGCAGCGCCTTACGAGACTATGACAATGAAGGGCACGCGCCCTTGTCCTTTGAGTTATCCCTGGACTATCATCATGAACTTAATTCTCAAAAGCTATGTTTTAAGAATAAAAAAGGAGGGAGTGACAAAGTGAGAATATGACGTAAGGGGGGGGGGGTCTGACATAACAGCACTGGGATCTATGCAACCATTTTAAGTCAGTATCCATATTAGGTTTTGTCTGAGTGAACGGGTTATGAGATGGACGTTTTTGAATGAGGTTTTTGCTTTCAAATTTTAAAGTGATAATAAACCAAGCAGCTAACTGACAAAACCTTGAGAAGAAGAGCACAGTGTCAATGTTATGGAAATGCCAGACTGATAGCACAGTGTCTCATTCCGAAGGGGGGGGGGGGCTCAATGTGTTGTGTATGTAGAGTAAAAGTCACCGGCTTGTATAAGGAATATTAGCTGAGTCATTTCATTTCATTTATGCATCCCATAATAATGCTTTAACTCGATGTGTTCGTGTGCATAAGTTTGTTTACCTTTTACGCTTACGTAGTGACGACACGCAACCTTGTAGAGGGGGCGTGGGTTTAGTATTTTGTGTATAAATAATGCCTGTATGCTACCATGTCTTTGGGAGGGTTTTATTTTGAAACTCTCCTCTGCGTGTGCACCGCACAAGCAATAAACTTATTTGTCTATTCTGCAAAATATATCCTCAGACTTGTGTTTTGTTATTCACAGCTTTCACAGAACCAATTAACTATCTCTGCACAGGGAGGGGAAGAAAAACAGCTTTTTAAAACCTGCTGTAATCTTCTCTTTTCTCCCCTTATTATTTAACTCTCTCTTACAAGAAACCACACCACAATATTGAAGGTCTTAAAGTAAGACACAGAGCTCCCAAAAATGCAAATGACAAAAGGAAATCAGGCTTAAATTAAGGGGAAATTAGAAGAAAAAGAAACAACCAGGGGTGGGTGATGTGAGAGGGGTTGAGACTACAGTTTCCAGCCAGCCACAGTGTAGCTTTGCTGGGTTGAATCACTGCAGCCTCTTGGTGAAAACCAAAAAAGGTTTTTAAACCTGAAAAAGCACCCAAAACCCTCTAAAAACTCACATTATACTCACAGTATACTCCCCCACAGATCCACAGCAAAATATAACAAATAAAGAAAGAATAATGCTGATTCCTTACCAAATGCCTGGGAGCTCTTCACACACGCTTCTGAGTGAGAAGCTAGAGATAGGTCATGGAGAGAAGAGGAGGAGACAGAAGGGGCAGTCAGGGGAATGGCCTGAACAGCTTGGGAGGCGGAGACAGGGGAATCCTGATAAAAAGAGTCTGTGCGCGCGTCCCCTGTAAGCTGGGGATGCGCGCGCACAGACTGCGACACAGGCGCGGCCCGCACGGAGCAGGGAAAGACAGCCGGAGGGGGACGGAGCCAAGCGGAGGGAATGCGGGCGAGGCCTGTGCTCGTGCGATGGCCAGCAAGGGTAGAGAGGAGCATGCACGCGCGTCCCCCGTGGGCTGAGGGGCCACGCGCATCGGACGCGTCACCAGGCGCGCGGAATGCCGCGCCGCAGGCATCACGCGAGGAGGCAACGGGACGGATGGCACCACAGGGGAAGGTAAAGGAGCTACCGCGGGGGAGAGGGAGCGGGGAGGATTACAGCAGGGGCTAAGGGAGCGTGTGGGTATGCGATACCTGCGGGGAACGCGCTGCGGCAACGGGAGAGAGGTAGACGGTGAAGGAGAGGAGTGGGAAGGGGCAGAAAGGATAACAGGAGATGAGGGAGAGGAAGGAATCTCCTGAGTCATCACAGTATCCCCCCCTTGAGAATCAATCTCCGAGTGATCCAACCATGGCTTAAGGGGGAATTTCTGGTGAAACTGGGAAAGCAACCTTGGGGCGTGGACGTGATGTGCCGGTACCCAGGACCGTTCCTCAGGACCATAGCCCTTCCAGTGTACCAGAAACTGGAGTCCTTTCTTGGAGATACGCGAGTCTATGAGAGACTGTATCTCATACTCCTGTTGACCCAGGGTGGACACTGGATTAGGTCTCCGAGAGGGATCCTGGAAATGAGGGCTGGACACAAATTCCTTAAGGAGGGAAACGTGAAAAACTGACGGAATTTTCATTGAGGGGGGAAGCTCGAGGCGATAGGCTACAGGATTAACATTTTCTAGGATTTTAAAAGGTCCCAAGAATCTAGGGGACAGTTTGGGTGAAGGAGACTTGATATTGAATATTCTTGGATGAGAGCCAGACCAGATTACCAGGCCTGAATGAAGGACCTTTTTGGCGGTGACGATCAGCTTTGATCTTTTGCTTGGCCACCGCAGTCCGTAAGGAGTTGAGAATCTTTTTCCAGAATTCTTGTTAGTTGGTGATATGAGAGTCGGCTGCAGGAACTCCAGAAGGAGAAGGTGAGAGAGGGAGACTACTGGAGTGAAAACCACAGTTGATGAAGAAAGGAGACTCCTGAGTGGACTCGTTCTTTAAGGAATTAATGGCAAATTCGGCCCATGGTAGAAGATTCACCCAGTTATCTTGTGAGTCGGAAATGAAGCCTCTCAGATACTGTTCTAGAGTTTGGTTCATCCTTTCAGTTTGACCGTTGGCTTGTGGATGATATCCCGAGGAGAACAGGAGGGAGATACCCAATCTTTGAGAGAACGCTCGCCAGAATTTCGAGATGAACTGGGACCCCCGGTCTGAGACGATAGAAATAGGAACGCCATGTAGCCTAAAGATTTCTTTGGAGAAGACATCTGCCAAGGTAGCCGAGTTGGGAAGACCCTTGAGGGGAATAAAGTGAGCCTGCTTTGAAAATCTATCAACTACGACCAAAATAGTGTTCATCCCTTTGGACACTGGCAGTTCAACGATAAAGTCCATTGAAATGTGTTTCCAGGATTGTTGAGGGATGGGAAGAGGTAGCAGAAGTCCAGAAGGCTTATGATGGAGGGTTTTACTCTGGGCACAAACAGGACAGGCGGAAGTAAAATTGAGAATATCTTGATTCATCTTGGGCCACCAAAAAGTCCGTTTAATGAGATCAGCTGTCTTCTTGAAGCCTGGATGACCAACTGCTCTGGAGGAATGACCCCAAAGTAACACTTTATGGCGGAAACGTGGAGCCGCGTAGAGGCGTCCTTCTGGTACCCTGAACCTGCTGGGGATATGTGCTTGTGCCTTGTGAATCTCGTCCAATACATCAAAGTTGTTAGCCGAGACTATGCACTTGGCCGGGAGAATAGGTTCAGAGATTTCTTTAACCTCGGTCTCGGAGGCAAACTGACGAGAAAGGGCGTCCGCTTTAACATTTTTGGTACCAGGGATATAAGAGATGGTGTAGTTGAAGTGGGAAAAGAAGAGTGACCAGCGAGCCTGGCGGGAGCCCAAGCAGCGAGCACCCTCAATATGTAACAAATTTTTGTGGTCGGTGAGAATGGCGATTGGTTCTTTGGAACCCTCTAAAAGATGTCTCCATTCCTGGAGAGCCAACTTAATGGCCATAAGTTCACGATTACCGACATCATAATTCTTTTCTGCTGCTGAAAATTCCGTGAAAAAAACCCACAAGGATGCAGTTTCTCTTGGGGAGAAGTTCTCTGGGACAGAACTGCGCCAGCTCCTACGTCTGAGGCGTCAACCTCCAAAGTAAAGGGGAGGGAGGTATCCGGATGACGCAGGATGGGGGCAGAGACGAATGCCTTCTTGAGAGTCTCAAAGGCTGTGATGGCCTCTGGTGACCAGGATGAGACATCGGTGCTTTTCTTGGTCAAGGCGGTGATGGGAAGGGCAATGGAAGAATTTTTTTGGATAAACTTCCTGTAATAATTAGCGAAGCCAAGAAAACGTTGCAAAGCTTTGAGCGAATTAGGGAGCGGCCAATCGAGAACCGCCTTCAGCTTCTCTGGGTCCATGGAGAAAACTTGGTTGGAGATAACATAGCTTAGGAAGGCCATGGAAGCCAGGTGAAACAAACACTTTTCCATCTTGGCGTAAAGACGGTTAGAACGCAGCCTGGAGAGCACAAGTTTGGTAAGCTGAATGTGTTCCTCCAGATTTTTAGAAAAAATGAGGATGTCGTCTAGATAGACAATGACAAAGGTTCCCAAAACGTTACGGAAGATGTCGTTCATAAATTCCTGAAACACGGCCGGGCGTTACACAGCCCAAAGGGCATAACAAGGTATTCATAGTGTCCCGAATGTGTGTTAAATGCTGTTTTCCACTCGTCTCCCTCCCTTATGCGAATGAGATTATAGGCACCCCTTAAGTCAAGTTTTGAAAAGATAGAGGCCCCTTGGAGACAATCGAACAGTTCAGAAATGAGCGGGAGCGGATACCTGTTTTTCACCGTGATCTTATTGAGTCCGCGGAAGTCTATGCAAGGCCTTAGAGATCCATCCTTCTTCTTCACAAAAAAAAAACCCAGCACCGGCAGGAGAGGTAGAGTTGCGGATGAAACCTTTTTCCAGGTTTTCTTGAATATAAGTAGTCATGGCCTCGGTCTCCGGGATGGAGAGTGGGTAAGACTTAGACTTCGGCAGAACAGTCCCAGGGATGAGGTCGACCGGGCAATCGTACGGGCGATGAGGAGGGAGAACCTCTGCTTGTACCTTGTTGAACAGGTCTAGGTACTCATGGTACACGGCAGGCAGGGAAGAACGGTCGGCAGGTATGGAGTCCAGACCAGCAAGTACAACCACGGGAGGATCCGCTGGCGTAGTATCTGTGGGCGAGGGCCACTGGATGGGCAAGGTACCGGACAAATCAATGCGCGGATTGTGGAGTTGAAGCCAAGGCAATTCTAATATAATTTGTACTGAAGGGGACTGGAAAACGTCAAAGACAATTACCTCCTTGTGACCATCAGCCAGGGTCAAGGTAAGAGGAATAGACTCCCAGATGATGAAAGCCGGCTGGAGTGGTCGTCCGTCGATGGCCTCAAGGCCAACTGGGCTCTTCCTTCTGACCATGGGGATTTCATTCTCCTCTGCAAACTTCTGGCACAGGAAATTACCGCCCGATCCGGAATCTATGAACGCTTCGACCTTTACGACAAGGTTGGGACCCTCCAGTGTGGCTGGTAGCATCAGCTTCTTTGGGAGAGCTTTGAAAGGAGAGGGGTTAGAAGAGACCGTACCCAGTAGAAGCCCCTCTACCTTTACTGGGTGTGCCCGTTTCCCGGCTTCAAGGGACAATTCTGGAGACGATGTTCCGAGGAAGCACAGTAGAAACACAGCCTGTTCTGGCACCGCCGCGCTCTCTCGGTTGCCTGGAGTTGTTGACTGCCGACCTGCATAGGTTCTGAGGCCTCCAGGGCCAGGAGAGGAGTAGCGACTGACCTGTGAGAAACAACAGAGGGGGAAGAACGGGTACAGTGTCTCTCGTGTTGTCGCTCTTGCGTGCGCTGATCCATGCATACGCTCAGGGTGATGAGTTCCTCCAGGGACGTAGGTCGGGTTTGTGAGTAGCCAAATCGTCTTTCAATGTATCTGAGAGTCCATGCCAGTACGCAGCTGTGAGCACCTCATCATTCCATTGGACTTCGGCGGCCAGCGTACGGAACACGATGGCGTATTTGGCAGCTGAATTTCGACCCTGAGAAACATGGAAGAGGGATAAGGCGGCTGTCTCGTGCCGTGCAGGGGTATCAAACACAAATTGGAATTCACGTCTGAATAAAGTATAATCTTGCGTTCTTTCACTTCCACGCTCCCATAGGGGAGAGGCCCAGGCAAGGGCGTCTCCGGTGAATAGGGCGTAAATATAAGCAATCTTAGCACGACCATTAGGAAACAGGGAGGGAGACATCTCAAACTGCACCTCACATTGATTTAAGAAACCGCGGCAGTTGAGGGGGTTCCCATCATAGCGATTCGGGGAGGGAATCCGTGGGCCAGGGCTGGCGTAAGTATTGGCCATTGTTGGCGCAGAAGCCGTGGAACCCTCCTGATGGGTGAAGGTGGCTAATTGCTGGGAAACCGTGGACAGCTGATCGCTAACAAAGCGTAAGGCCTCTATGGTAATACTTGTACCCACCTCAGGGGGGTCTGCATTTGTTGGGCTCTGCATAATGTCACGCCTGTATACCCATAGACCAAGCTAGACCCCAGAACTGAGGTGGGAACGGTATGATACCAAACACCCACAGCAGTGGGAGCAAGCCCGGAGTGTGGTATAGCGTTGCTAGGCCTGTTGGAAGAGTTGTTAGTATATACTTACAACGCTTGGGGAGTGTCCGTGAGAATAGTCGTGTCCGTTTGCCAATGTTCAGGGGTCCAGAGGGTAGAGTCGTCAGAGAGCAAGCCAGGTCCTAGGAAGCCAGAGGTCAGTGAAGTCGTATGCGTAGCAGGGTTCAAGGGGTTACCAGAGAGCAGAGAAGTCTAGTGAGAGCATGGGTCAAAGCCAGGGAAATCCAAAGTAACACAGGAGCAGGTATTCACAGGAGCACAGAGGGAGCACAGCATAGGACAGGTACACACAGTGAAACAGGAACTATGCAGAGCGAGGAAGAGGTTGACAGCCAGGGATTATAAAGGAAGGTGCACCAATGACAGAGAGGGGAGGAGTAGAGACAGAAGTGGGTCTATTTTGATCTGGTTTAAAACTGATTGGCCGGCGAAGCAAAGCAAAGAAAAACCAGTCAAACAAATATATAAATGAAACCGACAAGTGCACTGTAAAATGTGCACTTAAAACAGAAGGGTTAATTTAAAAGAACCCATGAAGGGGTATACCAAGCAGAGCACCCCGCCTAACGCCCACTGGGAGGCAAACTCTGAAACCGTCCCAGTGGACTCGGCGTACGAATACTCTGCCCGAATACGGGATTGCACCAGCGCCCGGAACATGACCACGATGTTCGTTGGGACAACCCCCTCCAAACACTGCTTCCTGGTACTACAAATGGCTACCTTAGCCAATGCCAGGAGTAGGTTGACTAGGAGATCCCTAGGCTTATTGTCTTGGGACACTGGGCACCCAAAAATAAAATGATGAGGGGAAAAATGCAGCCAGAAATGCAGGAGAAGGCTCCTCAAAGTGGATAAGAGGGGCTGCAGTCTGGCGCAGCTCAGATAAATGTGATATACGGACTCCCGCTCGCCACAGAAGGGACAGGCGGCGGGGGAGTCCGTGAAGTGTGCCAAGTACTCTCCTGTGCTCAGTGCACCATGGAGGACCCTCCAACTCAAATCCCCGGCGGGCGGGGAACCAAACCTGAATAGAGTTCCTTCCACCGGGGTCTCTCGCCCTCATTCCACGCAAAGATCTGGAGAGCTGAAGTTGATAGGTTGACAAGGCTCTCCGGTCTGCAATACCCCCTCAATGAAGGTGCGTGAGTCGGGGTGGATGGCATCTTTAATCTCCCGGATCAAACGATGAGGGACGCGGGCAGTACGCAGACCCATACAGGGCACGAGCACCTCTGCCCTTACCCAGTCTCGCCGCTCATAGTCCAGGAGATCCCCGACTCTGGTCACCTGCGCCAGGATTAGCAGGCGGCAAATAGAGGGTGAATCCAACATCCGAGCCCCCACTTCCGGATTATACAGCAGGGGCTCGGCGAGGAAATAAACCCCCACCGCCTGTTCCATCCTGGTCGCGGAGACCAGTTTCCAGGCCTTAAGTAAGTCCCGGTAGTATGCCGGCAGCACCGAGAGGTCTCTACCTAAACCCTCGGGCCTGATGATAAACAGTTGCTGGTCATACCTCATATTGTGCAGCTGGCGAAAGAAACTGGTTGCCAGCTGGAACCACTGTGGAGACGGATCTGCGAATAGGTATCTCTGCAGGTATTGGAGGCGGAAAGTGTGTAACTGGGAGCGGACACACACCACTCCCTGTCCACCCTCCTCCAAAGGGAGGAACGCAACTCCCACAGAGACCCAATGCTTCCCCATCCAGAGAAAATCCATCAACCTCCTCTGGATCTTGTTGATAAATTCGGGGGTCGGACCCATGGCTATCAGCCGGTGCCATAGCTGACTGGCCACCAGCTGGTTGATCACCACGGTTCTTCCCCTGAGGGAAAGCATTCTCGACAGATACACCCAAGACCCCAGACGAGCAATGACTCGTTCCTCAAGATCACTGAAGTTTTCTGGGGCCGGGTTCTCCGCAGCAGACAGGTAGACTCCCAGATATTTGAGAGTATCGCTCCCCCACGAGACATTACGAAACGTGGGGGGCAAAGAGTCTACCTGTAAGGGACCCACCAAAATGCCGGAGCACTTGGACCAGTTGATCCGAGCAGAAGAGGCCGCGGTGTAGACCTCTTGGCATGCTTGCACCCACTCTAGATCATCTAGGTCCTGGGCCACGAGGAGCACGTCATCGGCATAAGCCGACAGGACTACCCACATGTCGGGCTCCCGCAGCACCAGCCCGGTGATCCTCCTCCTCAGTAGGCAGATGAAGGGCTCAATGGCCAGTGCGTACAGTTGCCCAGAGAGGGGGTACCCTTGACGTACTCCCCAACCAAACACAAAAGGTGCCATCAGGGACCAATTGATCTTCACCAGACACTCTGCAGAGGCGTACAGCATCTGGAGAAAGCCCACAAATTGTGGGCCACAGCCAAACTCCCGCAGGGTCTGCATGAGGTAACGGTGATCCACCCTGTCAAACGCCTTCTCCTGATCTAGGGACAGGAGGGCGAGTAACAGACCAGTCCTCTGCGCATGATGTAGCAGGTCCTAGACCAGAAAAATGTTGTCATGAATACTCCGGCCCGGGACAGTATAGGACTGGTCGGGGTGAATCACCTCTGCCAGCACTGACTTGAGCCTCAGCGACAGCGCTTTGGCTATGATCTTATAGTCCGTGCTTAGCAGTGAGACTGGTCACAAGTTAGAGATCTGGCGGAGATCCACCTTATTCGGCAGCAAAGACAGTATTGCCCGCCGACACGAAAGGGGCATCTCACCGGTCTCCAGGGCTTCGGCCAGGACCTGGGTGAAATCAGGTCCCAGCATCTCCGAGAAAAACCAGAAGAACTCCACAGTCAGCTTGTCTAGTCCCGGCGTTTTTTCGCGGGACATGAGACTGAGGGCTTCAGAGAGCTCGGCCAGAGTCAAAGGTAACTCAAGCTGCTCCCTTCCACCCTCGCCGACCGTGGGAAGCCCCTCCCATAAGACCCTGCATGCGTCTGGCTGGATGGACTCCGGAGAGAAAAGGTCTACGTAGAATCTCCGGGTTCTGTCCCGGATGCTCTCCGGGTCAGTCAGAGGGGTACTGTCTTCTGCTAGCAAGCAGGTGATATGTTTATGGTTTCCCCTCTTTTTCTCCAGCGCGTAGAAGAGACGCGACCCGCGACCCATCTCCCGAAGGAAGTGGATGCAGGATCGCACATACGCCCCCCGAGCTCTCCGATCTTCCAAGTCCCGGAGAGCGCACTTCCTCTACACGTACACACACTGCAGGTATTGGTCTCCTGCCATAGACAGCCGCTTCTCGAGATCGAGCACATCTTCTCTAAGGGCCTCGATCTCAGCATCGCGCTGCCTGCTGTCACCTTTGGTGTACTCCTGACAAACGAGGCTCAGATGAACCTTGCCTACGTCCCACCACTGCTCTAACGTGGCAAAGTCTGACCTGCAACCTCTCCAGGCCATCCAAAAGCCTCGGACCGACGTCGCAAACCCCTTGTCCTCCAACAACGTATTGTTGAAGTGCCAATAAGCGGCCGAGGGCGCTGCTGGTAGTAGCGCCACCGTCACGGACGCACAATTGTGGTCCGTAAACGGCGCCAGCCTAATGGCACTGGACTGGGCTCGTGACAGGCTGTGGCTAGATATATACAGCCTGTCGATCCGGGACCAGGACATCCGTTCACCCCTAAACACCCTAACATGGGTGAACTCAGTTGATGCCTCGGGATGTTGTTCTCGCCAGATGTCTACCAAGGAGTAGCGGGTGATGACCTCCTGCAAGGCCGACGCAGAACACGGGTGTGGCTCCGGGCCATTCCGGTCTTTCAGAGCCTCTAGGGTGCAGTTAAAATCACCCCCGAGCACCACGTTTTCGTCCGCGTCACCTGTCTCCAGGTATTCAGACATTCTGACGAAGAACTGCCTTCTCAGGGTTCCGGTGGCAGGAGCATACACATTAAAAAATTAACCGTGTAATCCTCGTGCCGGACCCTGAGATGTAACAGGCGACCTGGAACAACGGTTTTGGCAAGCAGTAGCTCTGGTTGAAAGGACTCAGAGAACAGGGTCACCACCCCTCTAGATGATAAAGTGAGGTGGCTGAAGAAGACACTGCCTCGCCACTCCAAATGCCAGCTGGCTTCAGCCTCTGGAGTGGTATGGGGTTCCTGCAGGAAACTCACAGAATACTTTCCCTTCTGTAAAAAGGAGAGTACCTGGAACCTGCGAAACCCGTCCTTACAGCCATTCACGTTAAGTGTACCGATGCTCAAAGCCATTGGTAATCAGGAGTTTTGCTTTCCACAGGCGCTCAGGGAGCTACACCCCGAGAAGCCTTTATGTGGTCTCGCATCAATTTATGAAATTTCAGGACACGAAGATGGATAGGCCCAGAGATTTTGGCCTTGTGGTTAGCCCTGATGTATACCAAGAGAGAGTGGAGAATGACCAAGGCATCCTTCCACCTTCCAAGGGCCAACTGCACCTTCGTGGTTCCGTGTTTGCAGAGGGTATCCTCCAGGAAACCATCTAGCTCCTGGGCAGGGATAACGTTGGTCAAAGAGTCCACCGCCTCCGCGGTGCCAGAGGACTCCTCACTGAGCCCCAACTCCCTGAGCTCCTCTTGACTGAAAAACTCAAGACCCTCGCCCTTCCCTGCGGGGGCCTTTCTCAGCCTTAGAGTGGGCCCCCTCTTCGGTGTTTCCACGAGATGGTCCACTATATCCTCCACATCCAACCCCGGGGTAGGATGTTCAGGGGTAGCTGGTGGCGGTATGGCGGAGGTAGCGGTCTCCCTATTGTCCTCGGGGGCCAACAAGGCACACAGTGCCCTCCTGGTCTCCTCTACCGCCATGCGAACTAACGGGATGCCACGGATGTTCGTATTAATCGCGGGAGGGCACTTTTCAGCAAGTACCAAAAAGGGAGGGTCCAGCCCAGCAGTCGCCTCCAACAAAGTGCCCGACCAAAACTCCTCACCAGGAGAGTTCACATCTGGCATCTCCCAGATGCAAAGTGAAGTGCTCGCTAAAACACCCTCACCCACACCCGCCTCCCCCGCTCCATCTTTCAAACCCCCAACCAAGGTGTCAGCCCTAGCCCATCTCCTCCCTCCGGTGACACAAACCGGGGCTTTTTAGCCCCAGGTGTGCCTCCGAAGGCGGTACAGCCGGAGGCGGATTCTGGTCGACCCCCAAGTCTCTGAAGACAGCGAATTTCGGTGTGACAGGTTCACCGAAGCACAAGTCCCCGGGGGATGTTCTCCAACTGGGAGGGGTGTTGGAAGGCTCCCCAACGTCCATTTCTAGGGGTAAAGCCTCATGTTGTTGAGCACTTTGATCTTCCACCCCAGGGACGCCGGGTACCTCCTCTTCCCCTTGCACTGTCTCCAGATCTTCGAGGGGGGGGGGGGTGCTGCATATTTATGGGGTCCGGCTCACACTGGCTAATCCTTACCTGTGGGCCGGACATTGCCACCCTGTGCGGAATTGATGTTGCATTCCGCTTCGGAGACTTCTGAGGGTGAACATAATACGGTTCACCCTCCTCGCCCTCCTCAATCACCCTCTTGTTCTTAGTTTTTGATTTCCTCTTCCTGGGGATTGATTCCCCAAAAAAGGGTACCGCTACCTCCTCAGCAGGAGCCTCCCACCGCTTCCCCGCACGGTGCTTACATTGGGGGTAGGGTGCTCCTGGGGGGAGACAGCGACAACAGAGGGTGACTTCTTCAGGGTGACTTTTTTCTTCTCCCTCTTTTTTTTGCGGAGAAGTGCCGAAATCACCGCCCAAGATGGGGCAGTGATATCTCCTGCGGTCCCAGGGGGGGCCCCGCCCCGGTGGGCACAGCGGCACAGGTTGTCTCCTCCGGGGGGGGACAGTGACAACAGAGGGTGGCCGCTCCAGGGCAACCCCCTCCCCCTCTCTCTGCTCCCCGGGGAGAGGTGCAGATGTCACTGCTCGAGACGGGGCAGCGACATCTCCTGCCGTCCCATGGGGGACCTGGGCCCCCGAGGGCTCCGCCGCGGTGGGCGCAGCGGCACAGGGTGTCCTCTCCCAGGGGGAGACAGCGACAGCAGAGGGTGGCCACTCCAGGGCGACCCCCTCCCTCCGCTCCCCAGAGAGAGGTGCAGATGCCACTGCTCGAGACGGGGCAGTGAAATCTCCCGCAGTCCCAGGGGTCTTAGGGGTCTTAGAGGTCTTAGGGGTCTTGAGGGGGACCTGGGCCCTTGAGGGTCTCGCTGTGGTGGGCGCAGATGTCACTGTTCGAGATGGGACAGCGACATCTCCTGCGGTCCCAGGGGGGGCCTGGGCCCCCGAGGGCCCCGCTGTGGTGGGCGCAGATGTCACTGTTCGAGATGGGACAGCAACATCTCCTCCGGTCCCTGGAGGGACTTGGGCCCTCGAGGGCCCCGCTGTGGTGGGCACAGCGGCACCGGGTGTCTTGGCAGAGGGAGGGGCAGGTGCAGGAGCTGGGATGGGTCCTCTGTTCCCTTTGGGGCAACTCCTAAGAGTGTGCCACCGCTCCTTGCACAGATAGCACCTAACCCCCTCCGTGCCATAGTACACGGTGTATGTTATGCCCTCGTAGGGCACCCCAAAAGAACCTTCCACAGATTCTGCGCTCCCCGGCAGCAGCAGTTGTACCTGCCGCCTAAATGCGAGCACATGCCTCAGCGCTCTATCCCTGCAGCCCAAAGGTAATTTTGTTATAGGAGACTTAATGTCTCCCAGGGCTTGCAGGGGTGGGCGTATGAGGCTGTCTGGGAGGAAGGGGGGCACATTGGAGAGAATGACCCTGGTGCCTAACCCCTCCATGGGTTCTATGGGGATGTAGGTCCCTCCTACCACAATGCCTTTCTGCACTATGGTGTGGGTGGCACCCAGCGTATGGAGGAAGAAAACGCCCCTCCCATACATATTGCTGGCTGTCACCACAGCAGAGGCACCTACCACATCAGCCACAGCCCTCACATAGATCTCCATGTTCAGGCCAGGTGACATTGGGCACCTCACCCCAAGTTTCCTGCTCACACAGGGCATGGCCCCAGCATTGTTGTTGCAGGGGTCAACGCCTGCAGCCACCACCTGCGCCCATGACTGAGCTGGGACTGCCACTGACAACAGGAGCTGGGGGAGGTGTGGCCAGGGCACTGGATGTACCAGGCCTAGGGCTGTGGCTAATGTTGTTCCTAGGGACCCCAGGTTTTGGGGTCCGGTATCCGGGTGTGGCCCCCGTTGCTGCACTACTCCTATTCCCCTTAGGCATGATAATAATAAGCCTCTAAGTAAAGGGAGGAGGTAGTGTTTAGAGAGAGAGAGGTGCAGAGAGGAACTGTCCCTTTAACTACCTCTCTGCAAAGGGAGGGAAAAAAACAGCTTTTAAAACCTGCTGTAATCTTCTCTTTTCTTCCCTTATTTTTTACTCACTCTCTTTCAATTACACCACAATTTTTAAGTCTTAAAGAAAGAAAGACACAGAGCTCCCAAAAATGCAAATGACAAAGGAAGGAATCAGGCTTAAATTAAAGTAAAACAAACAACCGGGGTGGGGGAGGAGAGAGTGGTCAGACTACAGTTACCAGCCAGCTAAAGTGTAGCTTTGCTGGGTTGAAACACTGCAGCCTCTGGGTGAAAACCAAAAACGATTTTTAAACCTCAAAATACACCCAAAACCCTCTACAAAACTCACAGTATACTCCCCCATAGTTCCTCACAAAATTATAACAAATAAAGAAAGAATACAACCTGATTCCACAGCAAATGCCCGGGAGCTCTGCACACACGCTTCTGAGTGAGAAGCTAGAGATAGGTCAGGGTGAGAAGAGGAGACAGAAGAGGGGGCGCGCGCACCGGACGCGTCACCAGCCGCATGCATCACGTGAGGAGGAGGCAATGGGACGGATGGCACCACAGGGGAAGGTAAAGGAGCTACCGCGGGGGACAGGGAGCGGGGATGATTACAGCAGGGGCTAAGGGAGCGTGTGGGTATGCGAGACTTGCGGGGAACGCGCTGCAGCAAGGGGAGAGAGGTAGACAGTTATGGAGAGGAGTGGGAAGGGGCAGAAAGGATAACAGGAGATGAGAGAGAGGGAGAGGAAGGAATCTCCTAAGTCGGCACACTTAGTTGGTTTTAACACGACCCTTCGCCTTTTGTCATCATCATGATCATAGATACAGGAAAAAGCCGGTGATACACACCAATACCCTCCAACAAATTGTGGCTCGATACGATAAAAACAGGGATCGCTACATAACCTTTTCCTTATTGCACGCTTCGACGTATGAGAAGCTGGCGAAAATTTGTAAAAGTCATAGTGTTCGGTAAAATACTGATAAATTTGAACAACTGTTGCCATCTTATCATCTGTTGCATTAATCGCGGCCCATATCACATACGCGTAACTTCTGTCGGGTTTTTGGAAAGCGGGCTGCACTTGAACACTCATGGCGGGCGGCGGGTCTCTGGAGAATACTGTAACCGAAACTGGTCTTTGTCTTTCTTTAATATGAAAAGCATTAATTGATACATTTTTGCAACCTCTTCCTTCAGTCTCAAGGCCAATTTAAAATAGCACACTGTGGTATCTTTTTTAAACGAAACACCTGCAAGTCGACACATTACTGAAGCGCATGCGCATTACAATTCATGAATATCTGCCATCTGGTGGACACGCGAAGAATTGCAACCTATTAAATCCGAACCATTCTCAATAAACGCATCAACCGCGCATGACCCGTGTCTGGAACGCAAAATGAACGCGGCATGCGCCAGGTGAAGTGCGTCGCATTCTAGGGAAAAACCGGCGATGTGTTAGAATAAAATCTGCCACAGCAGTATATAAATAGTATTTAATTGGTAATGGGCCACAGTCCTCTGCGTCTGGCTAAGGTGGTTGGGGCGATATCTTGGAACACGGCTATTTTAGCGTTTACGAACTCCATGACGGGTGTGTTCCTTGCGCGTTGTAGCACCTCTTCTCGGGTCTTATAGTGGTGGAGCCACACTATAATATCCCGTGGCTGTTCCGTCGGTTGTGGCCTGGACCGTAGCGCCCTATGGCACCTGTCCATTCCCAGCTTATCTGGTGAAGAGTCCGGGCATATGTTCGCAAGCCACCGCGCCACGAACTCCTCACAGTCCCCCACATCTTCTGGAATCCCCCGCAGGCGGACATTATTTCGTCGGTCACGGTTTTCCGAGTCCTCCTGTCTCTCTTTTATCTCGTTGATCTGCGTCTGGAGGTCAGTTGTTTTTTTTTCATTGCGGAGGCCCAATTTAGCGTTAGCATCCACCTTCACCTCGAGTTCGTGTGTTCTTGCCCCCAGGCTCCCTACCTCCTTGCCTAAAGCTCTTATTTCAGCCTGGAGCATCGACTTCAGGTCCGTGTATAAGCGCTCGAAATTGCAGCGCCTCACGGGCAGGAGGCCCTGATCCTCTCCGGGTTCTCCCTCGCCCTCAGATTCCGATCCTGCTGTAGCCCTGCTCAAACGGCTTCCTCCAAAATACTTCGGGAGCCCCTTTTTCGGGTTTTGGATATCTTTTTAGACATCCCTTGTGCTATGTAGTTTATTTATTAAGTTGCTGTCTGGTTATTCGACTGTTTTTTCAAAGATGCAGGGAGTGAGGCACGGAGCTACCAGGTTAAGCTTCCATGCTCCTTGCTTCCCGCGCATGGAATTACCAACCATACCCAAAATCAGGAACAGAATTTGGCATGTTTGCCAGATGGAACAGTTGACGAGTTGGGTCAACGACTCTGGCTCCAAATTTCGAAAAATATGGGCCCCATGGTTAGCCCAAACAGACATCCCGGGGGTGGGCGCCGCCACTATCTTGCACTGATAAGAGTAGGTGCGTTCTCCTTTGACGGAGCAGACGGAGCAGACTTGACGATGACATAGAGACAAAGAGCGTAGAACGCCTTGGGCAGCCACAACAGGCCCGATGGGTTCATATATTAAGGTGCAGTTCCTCCTTTCCGAGGAAGCAGTTTCAAGTGCCCCCCCCCTCTTACCCCGGACCTATCCCAACACCCAATTGTGTCCCACCCCAGTCCAGTTAGTCATGTATGTCCTTGTGGTGTGTTAAACTCGTAGTTTGTTAAGTCTGTCTGTTGTCTCGTCTAAATGTTACAGTTATGCTGACAAAGTTACTTATTACGTAATGTATGCCAATAGGTGGTGATATTATGTATGCATTGTAATACCAAATAAAAATGAAAGTTATAAAAAAAAATAGTATTTAATTAATCTTGAATTTTACTTGGTTAATATTGGTCAATCACTTCATGCATACCCCATATACATTGACAATTGTCCTCTTTTGAACTACAAGGTTTTAAATATCCCTGAGTGTTTACATTTTGACAATCAATTTTTCTACACACACATTTATATAAAATTATCTGATAGTACTATATGCTATATTAATATTACTATGTAACGGTTAGACCCCTACCCAATCTCATATGGGCCCCTATGTGAGGAATCTTCCCCCAGTTACATGTTATGTTGTGTGATGCACCTGCTGGCTCACAGGACTCCTGAGTCTCCCGCTGGATGGTAGCGTGGATTTCACCAGGACTGGCTCGTGAGGTAGTGCTGAGTTCTTACACTCAGTTGGTACAGCACCTCCATCCCTTCCAGATCCCCACGACAGCAGGGAGGAGTCTCTGGAAGAGAACCCCTGGGTGCAGCTTCTCCCTGATTAACTCCAGTCTCAGGCAAGAAGAATCTTTGAATCAAGGGCATCTTTATTGACATCTGGCATGGCAGACTGCCCATCATAGCGGCCGGTACTTAGCCGCACATTACTTAGCTGCTCACTTCAAGGAAGTTCCCTCCTGACTCTTATAATATAGCCAGGGATATCTCTGCCACCTCTCCCCTAAGGGAGGGCCACAAACTGTGCCAGAGCCCTGACACAGTGTGGGGTCTGCTTGTCACTCTCAGCACACTGCACTTGCACTGCAGCAGACACTTGACACAGGATGAACTGCTAACTTTAGGAAGTGATGCGTAATATATAGGTTCCAGAATTATTATTATTATTCATTAATACTTTTTTGCTTATTGCTATTATACTGTATGTTATTAATGTATGTGTTTATCCTCTTTTTTGTTACTACTCAGGGATTAGCTTTTCAAGCAAGAACAGCTTCGTTTTTAATTTTTAATTTTCACTTTGTCACTTTTTTTAATGTTGTTTGTTACTAATAAAGTTTGTTTTAAGGAAAAATAGCATACCACCTGACTTGTTCGGCCTATTGGTGTGTACGCTACGTCACCACGACTGTGACACAGACGCTGGTTTATGATGTCACACCCGACGCGACGGACGGCTCAGGTGTGTATAAAGAGGCAGTTTATGTATTATCTTGTACACCTTGATAAAGTGCTGTTGCACGAAACGCGTAGGTGCGTTCATGTAGTCCTTTTTTTGTCTTTTAGCCTGCAATAAATTTGACCTTCATTGCTATTTTGGAGTTGTTTGGATTTGTCCCTCTTCTTCACCTTCAAGTTAGAAGTTGGATTTCCCTGGCTGGGCTCTTCCTTACTTGCTGCTGTTCTCTTGATTTCCTTACTGGATGGATTGCATGCCGCTGATGTCTGGAGTATCCCTAGAAGTACACAGGTAAAGGGCTGCAGTGCCCTGTTACATATATATTCCTGTATACATATTACTTTATATACTGTGACAGAGTCACTGACTCAGTAGGCTGTGACAGTGGATGGAGAGATGCTGCATCCAGATCACTGAGTGTTAATCTCCTCAGACAGAGAAAGCACAGCTGCAGCCTAATTAAACAGGGGCTGAACTATCAGTGAAACAAGTGCTTTAAAAAGCAGGAAGTTGCTCACACAAGGTGAGCTTGTTTTTCCACAGGAAGGTGGAGAGAACTCTCCCGGCTTGGAAGCCGTAGCAGCTGATGCTGCTCTGGTCCCCAGTCCTGCGAGGAGCTTTGCTGCTGGGACCCCAACCCAGCATAAAGATAAACATTGCTGCGAGGCTGGACACAGCCTGCTACCCGGAACCGTGTTCCTGTTTGCTGTTTGGAGCTGAAACAGATAAGACTTTATTCTTATTATGCTTATTGATTATACTTTGTGTTGCATATGTTTTGGGCATGACCAGATTAGCTGGCTGTCTTGTTAGTAAGGGCTCAAGAAGTGAGTTAGTTTCCCTAAAGGGAACAGGCTTTAATTTTCAAGAAAGTAGTTTCTTAAAGGGACAGTGCACCCATACTTTATTTTGGTTGTGGCTAATAAACCACTATAGTTGAACGTTTCCCACCGTGTCTAGCGTCTTACTGACCCTGCCGCGAGGCCATCTTGCCACAATACTTATACTGGCTGGGTGTTCATTAATGTGCCGTTTCTGTGGTTGTCTAGACACATATCCCTCCCAGTCGTGATTCCAATCATCATTTTTGGACACTCCGGTGTCATCTGGATACTTATGTTCATTAGATGCTACAGATGGAACCTTTTCTGATTCTAACCTTACTCTACAATCTCACTTCTCCCAATTCTATCCAAAGTCATGGAAAAATGTGTCCACTCCCAATTAAGCGATTACTATACCAAGACAAATTTCCCTAGCCAATTCCAATCTGGCTTTCGCCCCACTCTACTGTAACTACCCTGCTAAAAGTTTGCAATGAAATCCTGCGTATCATAAGCAAGATAGCCTCTTCCGCCCTTACCTGAGACGTCACAGGATGTGACGCGGACACGCGTGACGCACGCGGAAGTACTCCATCGTTTGGAGATACCGGCACCACCCGTCCCACTTAAGCTGTTCTCTCCAATGAATATACCATTTGTGTAAAATGTGAGTGTGATATACTTACCCTTAATGTTGTGCAATACAATTTTAGACCGTACCATACTATTGTGCGTTCTCTCTCTGCTCTCTCTATATTCCTTGGGAGATACATTGAGTATCCATACGTTCTACATACATCACAAGCTTCCAGACTTACATATCCTAAGAGGGCATCTATGAAAAGGGCTCTTATCAGAGAGAGATGGGTCTCTGATATGTTTATCTTATCCTTCCATTTGTGAGTACCACTACTGCAGAGACTCTTTTTGGATTATACATAGATATTTTTATTACCATCTGCACTATTATATTGTTTCTTTTTTTTCATATCCACGTGAGCATCAAAGCGCTCCTCCTAATTGGAAAATTACGCAAGATCTAACTCCAACCCCCTGGATATCACCTGTGGTGTCCCGCAAGGCTCTGTTCTGGGGCCCCTACTCTTCTCAGTGTTCATCAATGAACTTCCCACAGCTTGCAAGGAAGCCTCAATACACATGTATGCATATGACACAATCCTATATGCGCACAGCCATAGCCTCTCTGACCTTCAACACATACTTCAGTCTGACTTTTTGAGACTCGAAAACTGGATTTCCCAAAACAAACTTTTTTTTTTTTTTTCAACTTTGTTTTTATTAGTTTTTTGTGCATACACATCATAGAGTACAGAATATTGTCAAGTGTTTCAGGTATACACCAAACTTACAGGAACAATTTATGAAGAACGGACGAACATTGGGGGGACCACAGGACAGGACAAAGACAGACTGACAACATCTAGGGACAGGGCAAAAGGGGGAGGATGGCGGGGAGGAGGGGGGGTAGGGATGGGGGAGCGGCCTGGGAGAATCGCTGTTCCCTCGTTTCTCAGGAGTCCTGCACCACCACTGCCGTTGCTCTGCTCCAGTCCACCTCTCAGAGGAGCCGAAACCCGGTTCACATCAGTTTTTCGTTGATCATTGAATCGGTCCACCGCTATACCTCGGGGGGAGCCCTACTGTCAGATCGTCCAGTCCCGCTCCCAGCCCCACATCCAAGGAGAACCCACCTATCTCTATCAAAGCCATATTGTGGCCTCATTCATCCCCTGAATATCAGTCTGAGCAAGCCATAATGACCATACTTTTTCAAATTTGTCGGCTGAGTCGTTAACTAAACTCGTTAACTTCTCCATTCTGCAAATGAACCAAATTCTGTTTCTGATTTTATCAATAGAAGGAATCGCATTCTGATTCCACAGTGCTGCGGTCTCGCACCTCATAGCGGTAGCAAAATGTGCTATCAGCTTGTTACCCGATCTAGATACCTCGTTTGTAGGTTTACCTAATAAAAATAGCCACGGGTCCAGCTGAATTTTGAGCCCTAAAAAGATCCTCTGCAGCCAATCTCGGATCTGGGTCCAGACCGGCACTAATCTCGGGCAAGACCACAGCATGTGCACCAGATCCCCCTGTTCCCCGCACCGCCTGGGGCAGAGCGGGGAAGCGCCCCAGACGAATTTAGCTAATCTGATTGGGGTGAGATACCACCTTAATAATACCTTATATGAGTTCTCCTTCAATGTCGTGCATATGGAGCTCGAGGCCGCAGCTCTGAACACCGCGGCCCAGTCCTCGTCCTCTAGTTGAGCCTGGAGATCCTCTTCCCATTGTGCCATGAAACGGGGTTTGACTGTCCTGTCTGAGTCAGTATTCACCACTTCTCTGTACAAGGCAGAGATCAGTCCCCGCGTGTCTGCTCCGCGCACGCAGAGCTGTTCGAATTTAGTCAACGGTGGTCTCACCGGATGTGCGTTATAGAATGCCCGGACCTGGAGGTACCTCATAAAATCAGTGTTAGGTAAGTCCGTTTCTGACTGTAATAGTTCAAAAGATTTGATCTTGCCTTTAACCTCCAGGTCCTTCAATCGACTAATCCCTAATTGCCGCCAGCGCGGGAAGCATTTTTCCGCCAGCCCAGGAGCAAAGTCCGGGTTGCCATATAAAGGAGCCATCAGTGTGTGTTTGGAGGTCAGAGAGCAGCTACTTTTAGAAGCCTCCCAGACCGAGAGTGAGTTGAGCACAGAGGACAGAGGAATGAGTACATCCTTCACCCGTGTCCTCGGGTACCAGATCAGGTCCCTGAGCTCAAGCGGGGCGCACACCTCCTTCTCCAGTGCCACCCACCTCCTGAGCCCCGGGTCCCCATGCCACTGCGTGATTTGGCACAATTGTGCCGCTTTGTAGTAGGATATGACGCTCGGAACTGCCAGGCCACCAGCTTCCTTAGCTTTCTGCATAATTTTTACTTTAATCCGTGGTTTTTTATCTTTCCAAATAAATTGAGAAATAGCTTTTTGGAGCCCTGCAATGTCTTCTCTAACCACGGCAATCGGGAGAGTTTGGAACAGATATAGAATTCGAGGAAGGATGTTCATCTTGACACTATAGATCCTCCCCAACCAAGAAATACCATATGCCTTCCACTCCTGTAGCTCTTTTTTGAGAGTCCTCAACAGTTTGGGATAGTTTGCCGAATATAAGGAGCTCGTCTTTTTTGTGATCTGCACTCCTAGGTATTTCATGGAGGAGGGGCGCCATCTAAACTCAAAGTTGAGTTCTATCAGCTTCTCCATTTCTCTTGGCATGTATAGGCTTAGGGCCTCTGATTTAGATTGATTTATTTTGAAGCCAGAGATCTGGGCAAAACGCTCTAGAAGCTCGAACAGATTGGGCAACGAGATGAGCGGCTTGGCAAGGGTTAGAATAATATCATCCGCGTACAGAGCCACTTTGTGCTCCTGCGAATGGATCTGTACCCCAGAGATATCAGCGTTACTCCGAATTTGTGCTGCGAGTGGTTCGATGCATAAGGCGAATAGCAGGGGCGAAAGCGGACATCCCTGTCTCGTACCACTTTTAATTGGGAATAGTTCCGAGGGGAATCCCTGGTGAACCACCCTGGCTGATGTTGCCGTGTATAATGCCTTAACAGCCTGTTGGAATATGCCTCCAAACCCAAATGCGCCAAGCGTGGACTCCAAGTATGGCCAATCAATCCTGTCAAAGGCCTTTTCCGCATCTAAGCTTAGAGCTATACCCCGAATCTCGTTGGCTCCCATAAAGTCTATTATATCCACAATTCTCCTAGTGTTGTCGGCCGCTTGTCTACCTCTAATGAAGCCAACTTGATCCGGGTGGATGAGCCTTGGCAGGATTACATTTAATCTATTGGCCAGTAATTTAGAGTAGATTTTTACATCTGTGTTAATTAATGATATTGGCCGGTAACTTTGGCAGCTAGTGGGATCTTTGTCCTCTTTATGGATTACTGAAATCGACGCCTGGAGCATCTGTCCCGGGAAGGGCTCTCCTGCTAATACTCCATTAAACAGCTGGAGCATGTGCGGAGCCAAAACTCAGATAAATTTTTTATAGTACAGGTTGGAGAACCCATCCGGGCCTGGGGCTTTTGATGCTTTTAAGTTTTTTACTACCGCCTCTAATTCTTCCCTTGTGAAGTCTCGTTGAAGAGCCTCTCGCTCCCTTCTGTTCACTTGTGGCAAGGCTGCGTCCGCTAGGAATTTCTGTAGATTACTACTTGTCCTAGCATTGTGAACTACCTTCTCTCCATTATATAGCTGTGCGTAGAATTTCGCGAACTCCCCTACTATGACTTTAGGGTTTGAGGAACTCTGGCCTCCGACTGTCTTAATAGATTGAATGTTAAAATTTGGTTTCCGATTACGGAGTCTGGTGGCTAGCATAGTGTCCGGTTTATTAGCTTTCTCATAGAACTTCCTCTGCGTCCAACTCATGTCTTTCTCCGCCTGGGAAGTAAGGAGGAGGTTTAGCTGAATTCTAACATCCTTCAACTCCTTCAAAGCGTCATCTCTACCTGTCCGGTTATGTAGAATAGAGAGCTCATGTAACCTGTGATAAAGCTGGGATAATTTGACTTCCTTTTTCTTTTTCCTATTTGCAGCTATACCGATTAGTACCCCCCGAATCGTGGCTTTATGAGCCTCCCATAACAGTGATTGGGACTCCACACTGCCACTATTTATCCGGAAATAATCTGATATTTCAGACTTCACTTTGTTTTGTATATCCGGGATTTTAATTATTGATTCATTTAGCTTCCAGTTTGCTCCTGGGCTGGCACTACCAAATTGATTGCATCTCAGCTCTACTGATGCATGGTCCGACCAAGTAATATCATGTATGCTTGTATCGGAAATTTGTGGGACCATTCTGCTCGATACAAAGAAGTGGTCAATCCTACTGTAGCTGTCATGTGGGTGGGAGTAGAAAGAATAACTGCGGTCCCCCTGGTGCTGCTCTCTCCAGATGTCCACCAGGCTAATCTGTTTGAGGCCTTTCAGTAGTGGGATATTCCCCTCTCTCTTAGTGGTTTTCTGGGACGTGGATCTATCTACACTTGCGTTCATGACTGTGTTAAAGTCGCCACCCAGAACTATTTGTCCCTCGGCCCATAACTGAAGCTTCTGAAAAAATGCGTTGTAAAAGTCTGGTTGACCTTCATTTGGCGCATATATACACGCTAAAGTCATTCTGACCTGCCTAAGGAGCCCGATCAGTACTAGGTACCTCCCCTTCGGGTCCCTTTTAACCTTTTCAACCTGGAAGGGGGTGTTATTCTGAAACAGAATAGCTACACCTTTCTTTTTCTCCTCCCCTGATGCTAGGAAAAACTTTCGGAAGTTAGAATCGAGGAATTTCGGGTTATTGCGCGAGCTGAAGTGAGTCTCCTGGAGGAAGACCACATCAGCCCGTCTCCTCTTGAACTCAGTGAAAGCGACTCTTCGCTTGTGGGGACTGTTGAGCCCTTTGGCGTTTTGCGAGATAAAAATTACCTCCATTTTATGTAGCAGTGTCTGTGTGGTGCTAATATGTAAGCAGATCTGATCTTACCCCAGACCCTGGGCATGTTCTGTACTTGGAATTCATAGTGCAGACTCCAGAAGCGCCTATTCAACCAACTGCCGGTTGGGACTGGGGAGGGAAAGGGAGACAACATGAGGGAGGAATACAAACATATAACACATATAAACATCATGAGAACCGTATTGGTCCTGAGAGACCTCGGGTTCAATGCCCGGTGGAGATATTTTCTCCCTGGACCCCCCTCCCCCCTGGTCCATCTCCGTGGCTTCCATAACCCGCCACGGATCTCCGGGTCAATGCCAGGTAGGTGGGACACGACCCCCCTCCTGGCGAAGACGCACATGCCTGCAGGCAGAGTGGTGGTTACACCCCCCCCCCCGCCGGCAACTATGTGTGTTTCAAAACCTAACAATTAGCTTCACTTCTATTTATTTTTTTAACTCTTATTAACCTATGCTTAACCTTTTAACTACCTTGAACTCTTCTCATGAGCTCTTATTTCTTATCTAAACTAAAACTACAAACCCTACGCTACTCCTGCCCTTACTACCGCTAACTACTTCTTCCCCTCCTTATCTACTCCCCTCTGTTCCCTGGCTCGGGCGACCTCTCCCTTTCCCCCTCCCTCTGGGGTCATACCTAACCACTCGCCGCCGCATACCTGTTATCCCTGTATTGTGCCCCCTGCTTGCAATGCTACTTTAACTCTCCATCCTTTCTCATGTCCCCTTTGCCCTATATACTATATATACTATATATACACTATATACCATACTATACTAATATAATATACTATATACCTACTATATATATATATATATATATATACTATACTATATTATTTGCCTCACTATACTTGCGGGGCCTTCTCATCCCCCCCCCCCCAACTGCTCCCCCCACTCCGTCCAGAGTTACCCCCCCCCCCCCGAGCGGCCAGGCAGCCTCCTTCTGCACCGCTATCTCGAGTCCTTCCTGTGGAGTTCAACATGCACCGCGATCGCTTCCCCGGCGGCGGAGCTCGCGCGCCCCCGCCAGAGGAGACCGCTTCACTTCCTGAATGTCGCCTCTCCCCTGACGTCATCCTGCCGCCTGCTGGGTCTTCTAGCCGCACCTCCCCTCCAGCTCTCGCGAGATCGGGTCCCACCACGTCATCGGTGTGGGCGTGTTGTGCTCATTCAGAGGCGGGCTGCCAAGGCGAGAAGGCTGGATCGGGGGAGGCTCCCTGGGCGGGTCCAGCCGGCGGAGCAGACCTTCCCGCCGAAACCCCCGCCGCCATGGGAGATCTCGCGCCCTTCTGTCCTCCTTCCTCTCCGGTAGGTAAATAGACGCCATTTTGGGGACACATGTGCTTTGGCCATCTTCTTAGGGCGCATCCATCTGCAGCAACGAGACGACTCCAGCGCCTCGAAAGTCTTACGGTGGGGGGGATTTCTGCCTTAGCCGGTGGGTAAGGGCTTGTTTAAACCGCGCAACGGGCGCAACTGCAGCTCGCGAACCTTATTCTGTCCAGCATTTATGGGCTTTTCCCGCTTCCCCCTTCCTTGCTCGGTCTCCTCTCCGTCGTGGGTGAGGGACCCCGCTTCCCTGGTGGGGAGTCAATCCTCTTCCCCTGCTGGGCTCCCTCCGCACCATTGTCCTGTAGCCCCCGCACCCCCAGCTTTTTTAGGAAGGCTGCACCTTCTGAGGGGTGCTTGAGCACCTGCGGTCTGCCGTTTTTGATGGCCACGAGGGCGAATGGAAATGCCCACCGATATCTAACCTCGCTGTCCCTTAGAGCCTTGGTAATATGTCCTACCGCTCTCCGTCGGGCCAACGTTAGGGGAGACAGATCCTGAAAGATCAGAAGGGTAATCCCCTCGAAGGTAATGTGAGGGGTGGCACGGGCAATTCTGCTCACCTCTTCTTTGACGGAGAAGTAGTGGAGCCAGAGGATCACGTCCCTAGGGGGGTTAGAAGGCACGGGTCTGGAGCGTAAGGCCCTATGGCATCTGTCCATTCTGAAGTCTGATTCCGGACTGCCTGGTAGTATAGAGGCCATCCAGCGGGACAGCAGTGCCTCTGGGTCCAGAATTTCCTCCGGGATCCCCCGGACTCTTAAGTTATTTCTTCTATCTCTATTCTCCCCGTCCTCTTGTCTGGCTTCTAGCTCAGCGACTCTCTGCTCCAGAGCCTGCACCCGGGAGTTTGTCTCTTTGTGGGTATTGGAGCTAGCTTCCATGCGCTCCTCAAGTTCGTTGGTTCTTGTCCCTATTTGTAAGAGGTCGTGCCTGAGCCCCTCCACCTCTCCTCTGAAGAAAGATTTTAGATCAATCAATAAGCGTGAGATTTCTTTTTTAATAACTTTTGTATGCTCCGCTGCCGCTCTAGAGCCCTCCGCATCTTGGGCTGAATCTGAGTCAGAGACCGCCGACAGCTCCGCAGCCCCTGCCTTGCTTTGGCCAGTAAAGTAGGCCCTGACATCTGATTTGCGTCGAGTCTTCTGTCTCGTTGCAGCCATCCTTTTTTGGGGCTTATTTGCTTGACTGGGAAGGGTTTAGACGTCTGTAGCTCTGTTTTTAATTTCAAAATTGCCGGTTTTGATATCAATTAATCGCTATATAGTGCCGGCGGTTGGTGGAGCTGTGTGACTATGCAACCATCACCAACCAGCCGCGCATGCGCATCCAAAACAAACTGTTTTTAAACACTGACAAGACCGTAACAATGGTATTTGGGACCAAGACTACATTTTTAAAGCTTCCAGTGACTGAGCTCCTGATTAGAACCAACGCTAACACCACCCTAACGCCTGTCACTAGTTTTAAATACCTGGGCTTATGGTTTGATTCCCACTTAACATTCGGGAAGCACATTGATACCCTAACAACCAAGACCTATGCCAAACTAGGGATACTTTACAGAAACAAACCCTCCCTAAGTCCCCTGGTCAGAAAGCATATCGCACAGCAGATGCTAATACCAATTATTGATTATGGAGACATAGTATATGGCTCGGCACCTCAAACCACCTTGGTAAACTTGACACCCTCTACAATTCAATTTGTCATTTTGTTCTCCAATGCAACTACAACACACATCACTGCGAAATGCTCAAAGAACAAGATTGGTCATCACTCGAGTCTAGGCGCAAAGTTCACCTTTCCTGTCTTGCCTTTAAATTCTTTATGGGCAAGTTACCCAGCTATCTGGACAAGCTCCTCACCCCTACCACTTGCAGCACTTATCATCTGAGATCAGATTCCAAAAGACATGGTCCCAAAACTCAACAAAGTATCCGGCCGTTCCTCCTTCTCTTACCGTGCACCCCAAAACTGGAACAATCTACCGGAGACTCTCACATCCACCACCAGTTTAAGTTCTTTCAAAACTAAGGCTGTCTCACATTTTAATCTGGTCTGTAACTGTTTCATACGCCCATAATATATATTTTCTTTAACTGTGCATGCAGTGTTTTGTATATAATGTATACCCTGCTCATTTATGTAACTGTATTTGTAACAATGTATTATTTGTTTTAACTCTGTGCCCTGGACATATGTGAAAACGAGAGGTAACTCCCAATGTATTACTTCCTGGTAAAACATTTTATAAATAAAATAACTAAATAATAAACACGGTCAGAGTATATCACCAGACCTCACTACACACACGGCACAGAGTATATCACCAGACGTCACTACACACACGGGCACAGAGTATATCACCAGACGACACAACACGCACGGCACAGAGTATATCACCAGACGGCGCTACACACACGGCACAGAGTATATAACCAGACATCGCTACACACACAGCACAGAGTATATCTCCAGACCGCACTATATACGGTGGGAGATGGGGGTGAGATTGTCACTATGTTTCTCACCAGCCCACAGCCAGCACCACGTGCAGCTCTCACCAGGGGGCACTCACCGCACCTTGCTTGGGAGCCCACCAGGGGTCACTGTTCCATATGAGCTCAGGAGGAGCTGGTTAGAGGCGCTCTGGCCTCCCCTCTTCCCTCTCTATGGTCCCGCTGCTGCAGCCGGATGTGCTGGTGTGTGAGGTTTGATTCCGGCAGGAAACACTGATCCTGAGCACAGACTGTCCCACATCCTGAGGAGGGAATCCAGGTCACTCCCACAGGGAAGGACTGAGAGATCACAGGGGCTCCCCCCACCCTCCACAGGAAGTACACACACAGTGAGGGGGGGATAAAGTGCACATCTCAGGCACTGAGGGGGGGACACACTGAGGAATAGGCTCTGCAGCCTCTAAGTCCCTTTTCCTGTGTCCCCCTCACATTGCCCACCCCCTGCTGCACAGAGATCTTCAGCCTGTGTTATTGGGTAAGTGCTTTCCTCCTCCTCCCTTCCCCTCCCTTGTGTGACCTGTGCACATTATCCCAGTGCTGCTCTGAGCTTCCTTACACACAGGAGCCTGAGAGGCTGAGCCTCTGATAGTGAGGGGGGGCCTCTGGCACTGGGGGGGTTACTCCTCCTGTATCACAGGGACTGGGAGATAATGGGGGTTATTTTACATTGGGAATTAACATTAGGAATCAGTGAGGATAAGATTGGGAAAGTTATTAAATAGAGTTAGAAAGTAATTAGATTGAGGGAGTATTGGTTGGAGTTTAACTCCTTCATTACCACAGGGGTCAGCATCACGTGTGTTTTATGGGCTATAGCTTCTCTGTGAGAGGCTGACACGTTTCCCCGGGGACAGTCCTGGTCTGACAGTATGTTCTGATGTCCCAAATATCTGCTGTATTCTCTCATGTCCCAGTTTTAAATAATGTGTCTGGGTGGGGGAGAGAGGGAGGAGGTCTGTGCAGAGGAGAGCGGGAGGAGGTCTGTGCAGAGCTGGAGATGTAGAAGTGAGTGACAGAGCCCTCTTCCCTTCCCAAATCTGCAGTGCAGAACAACAGCTGAGGGAGAGCAGGGTGACGCCCAGGCATAGAGGTGGGTGCTGTGTCTGGGTCTATGTGTATACGCCACCATATAGAAACCCAAGCATGTGGTAGGGAGAGGGAGTGTGGGGGGGAGAGGGAGTGTGTGTGTGTGGGGGGGAGAGGGAGTGTGTGTGTGGGGGGGGGAGAGGGAGTGTGTGTGTGTGTGGGGGGAGAGGGAGTGTGTGTGTGTGTGTGTGTGTGTGTGGGGGGGAGAGGGAGTGTGTGTGCGTGTGGGGGGGAGAGTGTGTGCGTGTGGGGGGAGAGGGAGTGTGTGCGTGTGTGGGGGGGAGAGGGGAGTGTGTGTGCGTGTGTGGGGGGGAGAGGGAGTGTGTGTGCGTGTGGGGGGGAGAGGGAGTGTGTGTGCGTGTGGGGGGGAGAGGGAGTGTGTGTGCGTGTGGGGGGAGAGGGAGTGTGTGTGCGTGTGGGGGGGAGAGGGAGTGTGTGTGCGTGTGGGGGGAGAGGGAGTGTGTGTGCGTGTGGGGGGGAGAGGGAGTGTGTGTGTGTGCGTGTGGGGGGGAGAGGGAGTGTGTGTGTGTGCGTGTGGGGGGGAGAGGGAGTGTGTGCGTGTGGGGGGGAGAGGGAGTGTGTGCGTGTGTGGGGGGGAGTGTATGTGCGTGTGGGGGGGAGAGGGAGTGTATGTGCGTGTGGGGGGGAGAGGGAGTGTGTGTGTGTGGGGGGGGAGAGGGAGAGTGTGTGCGTGTGGGGGGGGAGAGGGAGAGTGTGTGCGTGTGTGCGTGTGGGGGGGGAGAGGGAGAGTGTGTGCGTGTGGGGGGGGAGGGAGAGTGTGTGCGTGTGGGGGGGGAGGGAGAGTGTGTGCGTGTGGGGGGGAGGGAGAGTGTGTGCGTGTGGGGGGGGAGGGAGAGTGTGTGCGTGTGGGGGGGGAGAGGGAGAGTGTGCGTGGGGGGAGAGGGAGAGTGTGTGCGTGGGGAGGGAGAGTGTGTGCGTGGGGGGGGAGAGGGAGAGTGTGTGTGCGTGTGGGGGAGAGGGAGAGTGTGTGTGCGTGTGGGGGGGAGAGGGAGAGTGTGTGTGCGTGGGGGGGGGGAGAGGGAGAGTGTGTGTGTGTGTGTGGGGGGGGGAGAGGGAGAGTGTGTGTGTGTGTGTGGGGGGGGGAGAGG